>NC_139512.1:204427201-204679701 GCF_947247035.1 Vipera ursinii
ATCTTTTGCCAGAACTAAATAGCCAAGATGTGGCTTATTTGCCCAAACTGCGAATCCTCTCCTTGAGAGAAAATCAGATCCACAGGGTGATATGGGGGACTGGAAACCTCAGCAGTCTTCAGTTTGTGGATCTGAGCTTCAACTTGCTCTCGATTGTACCTGCCTGCGTTACTTCTTTGGACAATCTGAGGTGGTTGTCTCTAGCGGGAAACCCTATCAGAGAGATCCAGCCATTCGCTTTCTCCTGCTATCCTCAGCTGCATTTCCTGAATTTGTCGTCCACGTGGCTGGGAAAAGATGGGAAAATGGGAATTCTGGAATCTGCTTTTGCAATGAACTTGTCCCACCACCCAGAGCCCACTGAACAAGCCAGAAAAGCTCCAATCAGTGTCCTTGACCTCAGTGCAACCTTCCTGGAGAGGAGTAAGTGTTACATTTTAAGCTGAGAAAGAGCAAACTGGGTGGGGTGGGAGAGGTGGATGTAAAATGTGATTATAAAGTTTTCTATAATCTGACTGAAGACTTTGGCAAAACATGGTCTTTCCCAAAGTTGTAACTTCTAGGCATGCTAAACTATATTTCTTATCTTACCTTTCCTGGGGATAAGGGGCAATCCATAATACACTTGCATTCAGTTTTAATTGGAAACTTAGAATTTGCATTCCAGTGCTGAAATCTGAATACATAGACAACATTAATTTTTTGGGTGAATTTCCCATTCGAGGGACTTCTTTCACTTTTTCAAGACAAAACAAAACAAGTGATCCTCAATTACAATCACAATTCAGCCCCAAATTTCTGTTGCTAAATTGTTAAGTGAATTTTGCCCCCCTTGCGACAGTTGTTAAGTGAATCACTGCAGTTGTTAAGTTAGCAACCCGGTTGTTAAGTGAATCTGGCCTCCCCATTGACTTTGCTTGTCAGAAGGTCGCCAGAGATGATCACATGACCCATATGACTGCAACTGTCACAAAATTGAACCAGTTGTCAAGCATCCAAATTTTGACCACGTGACCAGGGGGATGCTGTAAGTGTGAAATACGGTCGTAAGTCACTTTTTTCAGAGCCACTGTAACTTCAAACGGTCGCTAAATGAACTGTTGTAAATTGAGAACTCCCTGTAATAATCATTAATGTGTACAAATGAGATTAGCATTATTTTAAAAGATCCCTAATAAATACTACTTACATTACATTTAAACGTTTACAATAAATCTACATAACTACTCAAAAGTATTGTTCAATGAGGCTCTCAGGAAAGTTTAGGAAAGCAGCATTTAGTTTCACTTTTAAAAACCAAGAATGGGTAAATTTAGTGTTCCCCACTCTCAGATATTTTTCCTTCTGATGCCTGTATTTTAGGAGTCTTTTGCTAAGTTTTCTTACCCGATAGGGCATTTGTCTACTCTATGTGTACTTTTACAGTGGCTTACTGTTTGTTGTGTATCTCATTTACAATACAGAACAAAATGAACCAACCCGATGTCAACAGGTAGTTTGAATTCCCATTCCCACAGCCTCATCCACCATGGTCACTTGTGAGCATTCGAATCTACCAATGGAAGGCTCTTGGCAGGGATGTCTGATTTGATCCAGAGATTACTCATGGCTTAAGAGCTTCCGTTTATTCTCTAAAGTGTATTTTAATATGATGATTATGATTAAGCATCCTTGATATCAATCAGCACACTCATTAATAAATTATTCGAAAGTTCTCTATTCACATCTACCTCAAACATACAGTAAGGAGACAGAAAAGCAAATAATGACCTTAGAACAATTCCTTCATCACAGAATTATTTCTTTTTTTATTGTGGTTGCAAAACAGTCTGCTTTTAAAATATTGTCAGATGCAGATGACCGAACATACAAAAGGAAGTAAGGAAGATTGTGTCCTCCAGGTGAGTATTCATTAGAAATTCCACTGGCAATTTCAGCATCTTGAGGTCCACAGGCCCCACCCATGCCTTTAAGTCAGTATCACCTTAAGTCTATCCTTTGTTTGATCTGACCTCCTCCTCCTCCTCCTTCTTCCCAGTTCACGAGGACTGGATCCAAGATCTGCCACAGCTCACCTCCTTCTATCTAACGCAAATGCCCAAGCTAAGAAGACTGGATCCAGCTGTTTTCCGCGATGTGCCCATGCTAAGAGAATTGAACTGCCAAGATTCCCGTGCACTCAGTCTAGTGGAAACCGAGTCCTTCCATCACATACCTCGTGTGGCTTTCCTAATATTTAAAAAGTAAGATTTCCTGTGTCTACTTACTGGTAGGGGGTCTATCTTAACTGAGCTTTCAAATGCCTCCCTTTAAATCTATTGGGCTACAAAGACAATTTTGCTTACGGTATAGACTGGGGATGAAAAATTTTGGACCGACCTATCTAAATGACATCAGGTTGAATGAACCTCATCACAACCCTCCTTCTAAATGACTTCATTCCTTAATCTATTAAGTGAAATTTGTAATGACATTGATTCAGCTATAAGGGTATAGCTGAATCATCTGGTATTTTTCATCATAATATGCTCCTGTAAAAATGCTCCTGTATTTGACAGAAAATAAGTTATATGTTTTCTCAAACATGAAGGAAAAGAAATGGGTGGGAGGGGGGGTTCTCCTTTGATATGCATTACTAAGAGAAATCAAATTTCATTTTATAATCATCTTTCCAACAATCTCCAGCCATGTGTGCTTCATAAGCTCAAGATAAATCCCAAACAGAAATTTCATGAGACAACTTGTACTGTAGTTCATATCAGAAAATCAAGGGGGCTGCAGAGTGGACAGATGTGTAACAGAGAGAAAAAAAGCATATAATACAATCCCCCTCCACCATTTATGACAGTAAAGCAAACAATACAGGTAGTCCTCGACTTATGACCACAATTGAGTCCAAAATTTCTGTTGCTAGGCAAGACAGTTGTTAAGTGAGTTTTGTTCCATTTTACAACTTTTCTTGCCACAATCATTAAGTGAATCACTGCAATTGTTAAGTTAGTAACATGGCTGTTAACTGAATCTGGCTTGCCATTGACTTTGCTTGTCAGAAGGTTGCAAAAGGGGATCACCTAACCCCCGGGACTGCAACCGTCATAAGTATGAGCCAGTTGCAAAGTGTCTGAATGTTGGCCATGTGACCATGGAGATGTTACAAGGGTCGTAAGTGTGAAAAACAGTCATTAGGTCACTTTTTTCTAGGCCATTGTAATTTCAAATGGTCACTAAATGAAGTGATGTAAGTTGAGAAATACCTGTAAGTTGAGAAATACCTGTAATTTGGATATTCAGTTTCCTATTTCTTTCGTGTTTTTTTTTCCTAGCTGTAACTTGAGCACCTTCAGCCCATGGAATCTTACTTCATCGCACACCCTTTCCGTCAACCTCTATGGAAATCCTTTGGTTTGTCATTGTGCAATTTCTTGGCTGTTCTCAAACCCTGGCACAGTAGTTCTGCAGAGGTAAGAAGGGTTATGACAATGAAGATAATTCCACATTAGCTTTTTAAAGGGTAGGAGTTGTGTAACATGGGGTCCAAAGGCATTTAATACTGTCATTACTGTTGTGTAGATTTTTAATTTTAAAATAAATAAATTCTTGAATCAGCAAGTTCCAAAAGAGGACAGAAAAGCAAACAGCAATTTGTACCAAAGGCAAGTGTATGAATTTGATTTTGGAAAAAGGCGTCACATCTTATGTTTTCCATCCCTATTTTGCCATTTCTGAAAAGTTATATATGGATCCTATTTAAAGACTAACATAACTCTCAGATAGGGGAGCACAGGCCCATCAATTGTAATTTGATTCTCATCACATCTTGCATACAGGGACAAACAGACTAAGCACTTGTGTGTTGCACATTAAATGGGGTGTAGATGATAAGGATAACAAGAGTGTAGAGACACTTCTCAGTGAAGGCTTTTAAAGCTAGTCGATCAAGTCCACCTGGTTCTTTGCTGCAGCAAATAACTGGCAACCAGAGAATCTCAAAAATCTGAAACCAAACTAATTTAAAACCATTGCAAAGTTTTGTTTCATTTTAACTGTTACTTTTGATTAACCTGTTGAAATAAACCGACAGTAAGGCCTACATTCAAACATTAATTACTAAGTTCTCATATATCAGTTTCATACGATGGAAGCTGGCGCTAGGAATAGGGAGCAGGGGTAGTCTGTAGCTATAAGGTAAATTGGTTTGGATTAAAAGGCCACAACCTGACATTCCAGTCTTCAAAGCCTTGGTACAGCCTGTGGAGTGCCTGGAAAAGTTAAAATTAAAATTAAAACTTTTAATATTGCAGGAATGAACTTCAAAAGAAGAGATTGTATTAACTGTTTTATGACCCCCCCCCCCTTTTAACTCTCATTTCTGCCTGTTCTGGGGAGTGCCTTCCTCCTGGCATACCAATCAGAAGCCATATACTGTATATCCCTAGTAGTCCCGTACCACCTGTGCCTTCCACATTTAGAAAAATGACCATTTGGGCTTTGATCAAAACAGACTGACTTTCTAGAGCCTCTTTTACACAGGGGACTTGACTTCTTTCATAGATTTCATAGAACTCACTCTTATTCCTCCTATTCCTCAGATCACATCATACCGTAATAGCGTAAGAGGCAAAGCTGAACTTTTACACTGGAACTAGAATGCTAAAAACCATTCACACAAAAATACAGAAGTACAAAGGAAGGATATAGGACAATAAATGGTATTTTACATGTTACATCTTTCTGCTTCCTCATAGCATGCCTTGATTGATTTGGCCTCTACTATTTTGTTTTAGGGCATCAGAAACCATGTGCTATTTTTCTCCAGAAGATAAAGGAACATCTTCATCCATACTGTTATCCAAGCTTTATGATAAGTGTCAAGCTCAGACAACCACACATTCAGCCTCATCTTTGGTTCAAGGCAAACTTTACCACACCCTGACCAGCATCACTACAGAAATATTGGCCAACTCCAGCACTTTGCCTCAAAAGTCTCTCGGCGATTCCTTCACCCGTCAAAGCACATCTTTTACCTGGAGAGATCTAACAAGGAAGGATCCAAGTAAGGCAGACATTCTTGCTTACAAAGAGCATGCAGTTCATAGATCTACTAATCACCCATTTACTGTTGCACCTCTTACAACAGAGTTCTCAACAATCATGGGAAAACTCTCTACCGAGCAACCTGTAGTGAGCACAACTGAAATGAATGAAAGGGAACAAGATACCACAACACTGCACCAGTCTACTTTGTACAGTTTTACAACTGAAGTGACAGGAACATCTTCCAGTGATCCAGTTTCCAGTGATTTGTTCATTTCATACAGAAACACAGATTCAAATGGGAGTGATCTATCCCTTCAGGATCCCACCAAATCTACCGCCTTTCCAAGTCTTGCATCTACTAATAGTCTACCAGATTATACAGATGACTATGACTATGAAAACCAGCAAGTGGCATCTGTAGCCCAGAACATGGATTTGTGTGATTATGATCCATGCAGGCATCTCCAGAAGCCTTGTGTTGACCTCCAAAAGTTGTCTTCCTGCCTGTGCCCAGGCATGTCGGATGAATTCACCATCCCAGATCCGCCAAGATTTCATGAAGTGTCTGAAATGAGGGACACTTCAGCCCAGATCCACTGGTGTTCCCCAAATTCTGCAGTAAGATTCTATCAGCTTGCCTACCGTCCTAAAGGCAGCAAAAAGAATTATACAAATTCTGGAGAGATTTATGCCACCGCTAGGCGATACACTCTTTATAATCTTCTGCCTGGTTCCACCTACCAGGTATGTATAATTGCTTGGAACAAGGCAGGATCAAGCCACACTACAGCCTGGAATGAGCATAATGCTCCATGCAGCACCTTTGTAACAAAGTCCAGCTACACATCTATCTTTGCGGCTCTGTGTGCAACAAGTGGGATCTTTCTCATAGCTACCATATTACTGTCAGTATGTCTGTGCAAAAAACACAAGACACCACACATAGAGCAATATAACACACATCTAGTATCTTATAAAAATCCTGCTTTTGATTATTCCATAAAATAAATCCAGGCAATGAGACTGGCAAATATAGGCCATTGTTGTAAACTGTTTACCCACTGTGATGATTTTTTTCCCAATTGTTTTGCTTTAGTATTGCTTTCTCATTGTGAAATTTCCTCTCCAATTGAAGCAATCAGAAATTATTTTTCAATATTTAAAACAATGAAAAATATCGAACAACTATCACGAATTCTCAAAATTTAGACTATTTTTAGGAGGAAGGACTTAAATTCAGCATTCAATCCAATTAGCAGAAACTTTGGACTTGCCAGCAGGAATGAGAAACTGATTTTTCCCTGTCCTCTTGAAGCCGCTACTGTGTCTGCTCTTTGGGAGATTCCCTCAACTCTCCAGAGTGGATTTGATGGAAGACTATTAAATGATTGTGGCCCAGACCCATTGGATATGAACATTTAAGACTGATTTTTCAGGATAACTTAATATGAGTACCAGACTGTTACAATGTTGGAGTGAGAAAGGTCATCCAAGGACATAAAAATACCACTTATGCTACATATTTCATGGAACCCAAGAACTTCCCATTCCTTCCCATCTTTCCCTATTAGTGTCAGGCTGGATTTTATACTCATAACAACCTAGTTCTGCTGTGGAAAGTGCCTAACCACATTTGCCTAAATCCAACTATACGTCCTTGATTCCACAGAGGATATGTTTATGAGCATTGACACCTAAGCATGCTGCCAAGGGAGGACGGGGTATCATTATGAAAATATTTGGCATCATGGCTTCCAAACTGAGGACAAAATGTTGAGATTTTAACAGCTGAAAGAAGTTGTTTCTTTCACTTGGAAGTGTTACTGTTCCCATGCTCTGCCTATTTACTGTAATTAGATAGTAGATCTTTCTCTTCCTTGTTAGATCTGATCTGTTGTCAACAGTGTATTCTGTTTGCTGGGATCCAGATCCAAAATCCAAATTTAGGTCCATCCAAAGCCCTGAGGATGCTGAATGCCACAAGTTATAGGTGAAACCAGAAAGGAAACCCCATAGAGAATGATTAATCAGATAGGTATACAGGTAGTCCTCAACTCACAAACATTTGTTTAGAGGCCATTGGAAGGTACAACAGCACCGAAAAAAATGACATGAACATTTTTCACACATCCATTGCAGTATCCCTATGTCAAGTGATCAAAATTTGACACTTGGGTCATAGTGATGACGGTTGCAGTGTCCTGGGGGGGTCATGTGATCACCTTTTGCGACCTTCTGACAAGCAAAACCAATGGAGAAAGCCAGATTCACCTAACAACCACATTACTAACTTAAGTGCAGTGATTCACTTAAGAACTGTGGCAAGGTCACAAAACGGGGCAAAACCCACTTAACAGATGTCTCATTCAGCATCGAAAATTTTGGGCTCAATTGTGCTCGTAAGACGAGGATTACCTAAGCAACAGCTGTCACTAGGGTGTGAAATATATTTTAAATCCACAACAGATAAATAACATTCAGAAGTGGCTCACATATGCCTCCATGATTCAGAATAGGAAGATGGAAACCCAGATTTGCAAGATTACAGCCAATCTCACAAAAATGATTTTAGCCTTCCTATGGAGTTGATTTCCTGTTGGCGCTTACCTAGTGGGGTTTACCAGACCATATGAAAAACGCAATCCTAAGTATTCCACTTGAACAGTAGAAGAAATTACATAGGTGCACTCTGATTTACACAGTTATTATTACCTTCAGAAATATTTTTGAGGGAGAGGCCTGGAATTCTTAATATTACAGGATTATCTGATATAAAAGCCATATTTTTTGGGGGGAAACTAGTCTTTTTTATTAATTTCAGTGTTTAAAAATAAATCTATTTCCAGTGGGGCTTACTCTTAAAGGTATATGAAGAATTGTAGAAAAAGGCATGATATCTGAACAGTCTGCTCAGGAAGCAGGCCCTGTTAAACTTCCAAATAAATATGTTTAGGTTTAAACTGTAAGCATAATTTCTTTACCGAAATCACTTAAAAGTCAGAATGTTTATTTTCTCCAACAGATTTAATTTATGCATATGATCTCTGCTTTAACTTCCAGGACGAGCCCTAAATGTTGGGATTATTTTTAATTCTGATTTTTTTTAAAAAAGAAAAAATAGCACCCCAACTTTTGCCTTCTTTAAATTTGTTTTCTTAAACTCCAAATGAAATTATTTCATCTTCTTACTGAAGAGTAAATGTTTATACAAAGTTACTTTCAAACTAGAATGTAGTATTTGTGGCATTTATTGAAAGATCAATTGTGTATCTTGCTATTTTCACTCAATTTATTTACTTTTGTCAGTGATAAAATATTAAATATTTTGCTATACACATTTATTCCTTGCACATTTTAGATATGAAGGAATCGTTCTGTTAAGTCTGAACACTTTATAAGAAAATGTCAAACGTTTAGAAATGTTAAGCATTACAATCTCTTTACAATAAATGTGTATTCAGACAAGACGATTTAACATCTTATTCTACCTGGATTATCCTAAAAAAATTGTAATTCATTTTTATAGAATAAGATTTTAAATATCAGGCTATTTTCTTGTGATTTCAAGTATCTATTTGTTTCATTTGGCATGGAAAGTGTCATGTCAATGAGAGTTGGAATAGATGATGATCAGATAGCTGACAGATAATTCTGGCATTAAAATGAAGAACCAAAATAAGAAATTTAGTTCCTAGGCAGCACAGAGTAATTAATTTTCCCGCATAGCTACAATTTTAGCTGCTAGAAGACATCTGGTTGGAATAAAGAACATTGTGAACAACTGTGAACAAGCAAATAAACAATGCCTCTGTTGGGAATTTTAATCAGCATATTTTAAGCCAGGTTACACAACTTTCTCCTGACCAAGTGGCACTAATGCCATGCCAAGGAATACATCCCTAAAAGGACAGGGAACCAGGACAAAAACTAAACAGTTTTATTGACAGTCAAATTGCTGTAAAATATGCATCAGAAATACAAAAGGTGCTTAAAATTGAAAGTATCATATTTGTTATCATTTTAGAGGCCTGGCTAAAGAGACCAGCTTTAAATACACAGGACAAGGCTGCCTCTTAAGAAGTGCACCCTTTGAAAAGTAAAGCGTCTTAAAAAGGGCCTCTCCTGCAGATTTTAACATGAGAGTCAGGAGGCACAAAGCCATTATGGCCTTAAATATTAATATTATCAGCTTAAAGACTCTTGATATGGACATTCTGTGATGTGGACATTGTGGTCATCTTTGAGCAACCTGCCTAAACCTTCTGCACCCTGATTATGACAATGTGAGGGACACTATGGCAGCACCAGGCGCTGTCATGCTTGAAAAGGGTTCACGCAACACAATCAGACACAATGAGGTCGTTTAAAGGGTTTATTTTGAAAGTGCAAAGGCAACGACTGCAGACAAACATGCATAACTATTCATTTTCAAACTTTGCATTTTGGCATTGGAAACATTTATGCTTATCTGGTTGAAGGAATATATTTGTGGTTCTGTAGCATATCGCCTATTTTGTCTCGATAAAACGGGGGGGGGAAACTTTATATACCGCAATACAATCAGATTGCAACAGCCTGATTTTGTAGAAACTTATCAAAAATATTTTCAGCATATAAACCTTATGAAATTTAGATGTATAAAATGTATTTTAAAAATATTGTATAATGCATAGAATATCCCAACCATTCCGACTCTCACCCTTCATTTCTACAGCAAAACCATTTCTACTGTGCTATTTAATGCAATATTTGCACATTTATTTTCAGCTTAGCAAGTATTTTTATATTCAGGTAGTTGCTTACCATACGTGAAACATTTGTTTGCACATCGTTAAGCATGTCTGATCCAATTCTGTAACATCTCAAACAGGTTGTTTGAAGAAAAAAAAAAGCCTAAATTCTGCTATTGTGGAAGCTGGAACTAAATACAGGTAGTCCTCGACTTACAAGAGTTCACTTAATGACCATTTGAAGTTACAACAGCACTGAAAAAAAGTGACTTATGACCATTTTTCACACTTACGACCATTGCAACATTCTCTTGGTCAAATGATTTACATTTGGATGCTTGACCCCAGGTTCACACTTATGACGGTCGCAGGTCATGAGATCACCTTTTGCGACCTTTCAACAAGCAAAGTCAATGGGGAAAACCAGATTCACATCACAGCAGTGCTACTAATTTAACAACAGCAGTGATTCACTTAACAAACGTGTCAAGAAAAGTCGTAAAACTGGGCAAAAGCCACTTAACAAACTAGCAACATAAAACTTGGGCTCAGTTGGGGGTCATAAATTGAGGACTACCTGTATGCATAATTGTTATCCTTTGTTTTGATTCCTGTATCTAATCAAATGGGCAAAACATTGGAGTCACATATACAGTGGCTTAAGACATTTGTCCGTAACTACCTATGCTTTAACGAATATCATACTTGATGTTTGCAGCTCTTAATCATTAACATGCAGATTTGCAAACTTTTTCTCACAGAAACCTCAACATCTTATTCATGTCAGCCAGATCAAAGGAGGACCTTTCTTGTTTTACTGGTATTATGGCAAAAGGTAGCTGTCAGATAATGGTTACCTGCCCACCATACTGATGAGAAACATTAAGCGCTTGCATAAAACCTTTCAAAAGAAACCTGCAATACAGCGTAAATTTATCCAAAGCCATAGTATTTTCTCTTCTACTGATAATGCCTTAGAAAAGTTGCTATAGTCTTAAAACAGACTCTGCTCCCTCTTCAGATTGTATCAATCTTTCACCTTTCCTACAGTCTTAAAATAGTTTGATAAACTGAGACAAAAGATTGCACATAAGATAGACCAACTTCCCCTATTAAGTCTCTTACGCTTATGAAAATCTATATATGCACTCATTTTGTTATATTCCTTATAAACAGCCTGTAAAATAGGCCAGGACAATCTCCAGGGGCTGAGATCTTACAGTACAAGCAGAACTAAGAAACCACAATCAAGTAATCTGTTTTGTAGGACATCTGATTACTAAGTTTGTCACATAAGCTTTGCCCTATCCTGCTGGCCCAATTCAGAGAACATTTTTATCAGCAGTCTTGGAAAATCAACTATTTTGATTCTCTATTTTGCATCTGCATACTTGTATATTTTATGTATTGGTCACCTTTCAAAACAATCTAACAAAACTATGTTAGCACATAACGAACAATTAAAGCAGCTCTTTCTTAAATAAAGTATGCCCCAATATTAGACTAAGAAGGAAGTGACCCAAGTTTTATCTTAAAGGCCTATTGCAACCGTAATATTTAAACCAGAAGACATGTCTGAAGGGTTATAAAGATCATACTGTAGCTATATTCTGCAGAATTTACTTCCTGCTTTATTACATTTATCTATTGTAGTAATAGGCTGCATCAACGATCATACTGCATTTTAAATACACTAAAACTCAAATAAATTCTGCTTGCATTAATTATATTTCATATAACTGTTTCATTTGAGGTACACCAAAGGAAACAGGCAAGTGACCCACACCAAGTGCAAATTTCTGGACAGCAATCAACAAAAAATATCAGACAATAATCTTTACATATGTGTAAGTTCAGTACAGTAAAAAATTATATTTTATTTGTAATAATTGAAATAATACAGTGAAAATTCTGCTTATTTACATGATCAAAACTTCATTTTCACACCGTGAAGGCATAGTTTCACTGAGGCAAAAGTATCATTCAGTCTCTGCATAAACTCCACACAAATGGAATGAGAGGAGAACAGTCATTCTGCAAAACCTCATTTATCATTTAGCACCTGAACTGTTTTTCGGCCATAATGATAGTAACTGTATGCAGATGCAGTTGTTGTGAAAGCTGTGATGCACCTTCGGGGAGAAAATGATTACCGTATTTTAGTTTCCAAGCAAAAAATGAGATAACGCCAAGTCTAAAAATCACTGCGACACAATTTTTAAAAAACTATTTAAGCTAGGAAGAATCCTACTTGAGGTGGAACTGTTTTTGCTATGACAATTAAAATCTGATATATAGGGCTGGGCTATGCAAAATGCCTAGAAGTTCCAAAGAAATCCTACCTAAGCCAAAATATTTTTTAAAATCGACATATCATACCATATGGCAGAAGAATGCCAAGGCAAACTCCTTCTATAAGAACAGTGAGTTTTTATGTTGCTAGGATTGTAATCCCACATACACTTACATTTTTATTTAAATCAACCTTGGAAACGATACCTTGGAGTTGTAATTCTGTTCCCCTTTTAGTTTGTGACCATCTAATATGACTCTCAAGTTGTTCAAATTGTTAAGTAAAACAATTTATTTAGTCAGCTTAACCCAGCAAATGAGGAAATACATAATTTTTACTCAACAATTTGAACAACTTTAGAGTCAAATTAGATGGTCACAAACTAAAAGGGGAACAGAATTACAACTCCAAGGTATCTTTTCCAAGGTTGATTTAGATAAAAATGTAAGTATCTTCCTTAAAATAAATCATATCTGAATCCAGTACACTTAGACCCAATACTAACATGAAAACAGTGAAAGCATTAGCCATCAAATGTTATGGGCTTATAGTGTGAAAGCTGTTTTTTTTTTTAGTCAGACCATTGCTGTGCTTGCTCCTATTTTTTATTCTATGTTTCTTCTTGCTTTCATGAACTACCTTGAATCTCACGAGCTTTTATTGTACTCCTCACACCGCCTGTTTTTCCACTTATTAATAGTATAACAAAAATTACAACGTTACATACCATAAAGTCTGAAGATACACACTGTCCACATAATTGAAAACTGGGGCAGCTAAAGAAGCTGCTACTAAGATGAGCTGTACTACTGTGTTCACCTGGTAATAGATTAGATGAAAACTAAGGTCACATTGTGAACTTCCCCAGAAAAAGCACCAGACATACAGCACATGCCCGTGATGCCCTTCCCTTACAGTGTAAGCAATGTAATGTAAATCATGGAAATGGGAGTATGGAAGAGTAAACCAAATACATTAAAGATATAATACAGGAAAGAAAATACAACTTAATAATAATAATAATAATAATAATAATAATAATAATAATAATAATAATAATAATAATAATAATATTATTTTATTTGTATAAAATTACACCAACAGAATTCATCTTTCTGTCTTTGCAAGTCACCACTGGTTGCCTTTACTTCCTCTGAGGATCCCATCAACTGATTCCACCCATAACTTTGTCTCCTCCTTTCTCTTTGCCCGTTCGCTCTTTACATATTTGTTTTGCCATTTGGGCATCGTTCTCTTTCAGTGAACAAACCACTTCCACATTTTCTCTCATTCGTTCTTTACTGTTCTCGTTCATATTCCATGTCCTCCACATCTGACCGGGGCAGTAGATTACAGGTAATCCTCATTTAGCAACCCAAAGTGGGACTAGCAAGGCTGTCAGTAAGTGGAATATCATGTGACCCTACCACTTAACAATGGCAGTTTCGGCAGTCCTGGCTGCCACTGTTAAGCAAATCTCGTACAGTTATTAGGTGAAGACCCATCCCCGTTCAAGCCAATCCTGGTTTGTGTCCCTCCCAGACCGAGTTTGTCCAAGGCAAGAGATGCTTTCAGGCGATCACTGAGCCTGAAGAGGCCGACTCCCTTCTCCTGCCTGCCTCGTGGGAACAACGCTGCCTCTGCTTCAACATCCCCCACCTGCCCTCATCTCTGTTCTTTTGGCTGCTCTGCTCGGCACAGTGCGTAGTCCTCGACTTACAACCACAATTGAGCCCAAATTTTCTGTGGCTAAGCGAGACAGCTTTTCAGCGAGTTTTGCCCCACTTTATGAGCTTTCTCGCCACAATTGTTAAATGAATCGCTGCAGATGTTAATAACACAGTTGTTACACGGTGAGTTTGGCTTCCCTGCTGACTTTATTTTTATTTTTATTTATTTATTTTAATTCCATTTATATCCCGCCCTTCTCCGAAGACTCAGGGCGGCTTACAAGCTTAGCAGTAGCCTTCATTCTAGGTATATGCCTGCTTATTAGGGCTTTCGGGCCCCCCCCCAAGCGGCATTATTACAAAGTCAGCTTAATTGCCCCCAACAACTTTGCTTGTCAGCAGGTGGCCAAAAGCGATCACATGACACACCCCCCGAGACGCTGCAACGGTTACAAATATAAACCAGTTGCCGAGCATCCGAACTTTGATCACGTGACCATGGGGATGCTGTAGTGGCCGTAAGTGTGAAAAATGGTTAACTCACTTTTTTTAGTGCTGTTGTAACTTTGAGCTGTCACTAAATCCACGGTTGTAAATCAAGGGCTACCTGTATGGTTGAGATGAAGAGGCTACTGTATGCTGCCATCTACTTGCCACCCTTCCAGCAGAGCAGCCAAAAGGGCATAGATATGGGGGGCGGGGGGGGGGAGGAAGATAGGTGGGATATTGCAACTGTTACAAATCTGTGATAGTTGCCAAGTGCCTGACTCTTGTTTGTATAACTGCAGGGACACTGTGATAGAGGTAAGTGCAAGGACCACTTGTAAGTCTATTTTTTCAGCACCATCATAATTTCAAACAGTCACTGAACAAGTGATCATTAAATGAGGCCTACATGTTTAAGTCATGAAAGACAAACAAATTGCAGGATACAAAAAAAATGATGTTGTAAGGCAATATTTAGTTTGCCAAATGGACACAGCATGACATATTGTTGTTCTTACCTTGCTGATGAATGTTGGTTTTAACTGAGCAGTGACATAGCATGGATTGAAATATCTACTTAATGTCTTCTGTGAGAAAGAAAAAAATTAACCTTGCTTTTAATAAACATGGTGAAACAAAGCCTTTAGTAAATTTATGAACTGATAAAATTGACCTGATGTCTTTAGCAACACAGCATATTTATTCTACGTCTTTATGCTTATATTTAACAGTGCAATTCTTCATGCATATATCTGGCTTACTCTGTAGGCAATCAAGAGTATAAAAATGGGGCTGGGGTTTTCACAGCTTTAGGAAAGATAGTCAAAATGGATTCGTGCTCAAATATTTAACCTGTTTTAGAACACTGTTGTCTCTGTGTTCAATTTTTAATATTATTTTATATTATATTCGTTTCTTTTATAAATAAGTTGAGGTGGTGAACATACCTAATATGCCTTCCTCCTCCTACTTTCCACACAGGAATAACCCTGAGAGGTGCATTTTTCTGAGAGAGAGTGAAAATCTCCCATGTCTGTGGTGGGACTAGAATTCACAGCCTTTTGGTTTTTAGGCCAGATCCTTCACCACTACACACAATTTTAAAGTACAAAATGAAAGCATGAAGCCAGCAAAGCTTAGTAGAGTCCCTGTTCTTTATTTTAGAAACAAAACAAACAGGAAAAATTATCTGATAGTTATGCCATTGACATTTGAATTGTACAATCCTTGGGCGCTATAGAAGGCTGCCTATGCCTTAGGCTTAGACCAGGGGTAGGCAACCTTGGCTCTTTTATGACTCATGGACTTCAATTCCCAGAATTCCTGAGCCAGCATGGCTCAGCTTGGAAACATCTCCCTTTTCCCTCAGCATGGCTGGCTCAGGAATTCTGGGAGTTGAAGTCCACGAGTCATAAAAGAGCCAAGGTTGCCTACCCCTGGCTTAGACTGTCTACATCCACTTTACAAGGAAGATGACTTACAAGAAATTAAATTAAGGAAACAAATGGGACAAAAGAAACATAGGATCTACAGGAGAAGAACTGTGATCATTCCAATAATATTTTGGGTTAATTCAGTAGGATAACTGGAATGACAATACCTCTTAAAAAGATTGTTTTCAGGAACAACATGGAAATAAGGGAAGTGGTCAAACAGACATTCTGAGAGAAAAGTTCAGGAATAGAAACAGAAATGATGTCATTTCAGTGGGAAAGTAGGAGACTTCTGCAGCTGAGAGGCTGGACAAGAAAAGGTCACAGGAAGATAGATGGTGAGAAGATGAGATCAGAGTGAACAAGCTGACAATTCTGAAGCTTGAACAAGATTTTGAAAATGAAAAGGAAATTGGAGTGTACACAAGTAGAGTGTAGCAAGATATAGTAATGAAGAAAGATATAGTAATGAAGAAAGTGGAGAATCAAAGAAAATTGCCATTCTGATGGACAAAGATTATGTATGGTCTTTAATTTTTTTTACAGAAATGTCAGAGAGAGTATTTTTATAATTTTGAAACACTCAAGTGGAAGGCTGGGAAAATATTATAAGGAAATTAGCACACACAGTTTAAGACTTCTAGCCCAAGAGGAATTTGGGGAGGCTGTCCTCTGGAAGCATTCAAAGAAAGATCTGTCATGGACAGAAACACAAAAAACAAGAGCGAGAGAGACCAAATAAGGAAGAACTCCCTAATTCTTTGTGACAAAAAAACACACACCACTACACAGACAATCATTGTCTGTGTAAAAAAAATAAGTCTGATTCCTATTTTAGCAAGCCTGCATTTTGGATCAATTTTCACCTATACTGTTTATCCTATGACTGCTTTGATTTCCTACCTAACGCATGTTAAAACACGGCAGGATACTTACCGGTGGAGGAAGAGTTTTGTATCGGACATAGAAAACAGCAGCAATTAATGTAATGTCCCTTAGAATTATCATTGATGTAAGAGGAACTGAAAAACAAACAAAGTCTTCTTAAATATATCTAAAGTTCACACTCCTGACTCTGGCAGTCCCTGCAGTTTTCTTGGCAACATTTTCAGAAACAGTTTGTCATTGCCTTCTTTCTAGGGCTAAGAACAAGTGGCCAAAGATCACCCAGATGACTTTGTGCCTAAGATGGGACTTCAGATCACAGTCTGCAGATTTCTAGCCTGGTTCCTCAACTGTCACACCAAACTGGCTGTCAGATTGAGGCTACATAAAAATAATTCCAATTTACAGCATATGGATTGCTGCAAAAGATTGATTAGCAGACAGTCTAAATCATTGTCATTTAATTCTATTGTCTACCTCAGGGGTCCCCAACCCCTTGTCTGTGGACTAGTATCAGGACGCAGCATGCCAGCAACCGGTCCGTGCAAACAAGCCAAGCCCCATCCGTGGGATGCAGGGAGTACATGAAACCACGCCCTTTCCGGTCCGTGGAAAAACTTCTTTCCACGTAACCGGTCCCTGGCGCCCAAAGGTTTGGGGACCTCTGGTCTACCGACTCATTACCACAAACACAACACAGATAAATTACAGTGGTTGTTATAACTGAACAATGCATTTGGTTTCTGGCCTGGCCAAAAGCAGCATAGATTTACAGCACTTGGCTGCCTCTTCTCTTTCCCTAGAAGGGGATACCTTAGCCTGGGTAAAAGGGAATAAAATACACAAGATCTATTTTTGTTTGCTATCTATTGTTTTTCTAACCTTAAATCTGCCTTCAAAGGAGAACATATAGCTCAAAATAAATCACAATGTAATGCAAATGCAAATGCTATTCTCTTCTGACTGTATCAACCACCACTTTAGAATTACAACATTATTTAAACTTCAGCAATTTATTTTAGATAATAAAATAAAATCAGGAAATTTAGTTCAATAAACAACATATGGACATACAGGATATGTCAAAAATGTTGTTGTTGTTAGTTGCGAAGTCGTGTCCAACCCATCACGACCCCATGGACAACGTTCCTCCAGGCCTTCCTGTCCTCTACCATCTTCTGGAGTCCATTTAAGCTCACGCCTACTGCTTCAGTGACTCCATCCAGCCACCTCATTCTCTGTTGTCCCCTTCTTCTCTTGCCCTCAATCTTTCCCACCATTAGGCTCTTCTCCAGTGAGTCCTTCCTTCTCATTAGGTGGCCAAAGTCTTTGAGTTTCAACTTCAGGATCTGGCCTTCTAAAAAGCAGTCAGGGTTGATCTCCTCTAGGACTGACCGGTTTGATCGCCTTGCAGTCCAAGGGACTCGCAGGAGTCTTCTCCAGCACCATAGTTCAAAGGCCTCAATTCTTTGGCGCTCGGCCTTTCTTATGGTCCAGCTTTCACAGCCATACATTGCAACTGGGAAGACCATAGCCTTGACTATACGCACTTTTGTTAGCAGGGTGTTGTATCTGCTTTTTAGTGTGCTGTCTAGATTTGCCATGGCTTTTCTCCCCAGGAGCAAGCGTCTTTTAATTTCTTGGCTGCAGTCCCCATCTGCGGTGATCTTGGAGCCCAGGAAAATAAAATCTGTCACTACCTCCATTTCTTCCCCATCTATTTGTCAGATGTCAGAAATAAAGCCCTATAATTCTTAACTATACAAAGTATATTACATGAAATGTTATAATTGGATGCCATTTTCTTTCAAATGCTTCCTTAATCATTTTACACATGATTTTTGAGCACTTAATATGATAACATTTTGTCTCAAAAAAAAATTAATAAAATTGGCCCATGGGGCCTGATTGTTGGTACTCCCTATGTATTGCATTTTTTCATTGGATTTGTTTAGACCAGGGGTCTACAAACTTGGCCCTTTATGACTTGTGGACTTCAACTCCCAGAATTCCTCAGCCAGGCACATTATATAACTATGGTATCAACATACTGAGGTATTGAACTGTGCCAATAAACTGAAAGAGATTTGCTTCTAATATTTGACAATTCATTATTTTTAGATCATTCAGCAAGAAGAATCATTTAAAAGACAGCTTCTTTGCTTACCTGGAATAAGATTTGCACAAGTCAGGCTAATATATAGGATACTGATAAGGATTTTATCAGCCAGAGGGTCCAAGGCACTTCCCAAGGCAGATTTCTGATTGGCCCAGTTTCGTGCAATAAAGCCATCCAACTGAAAATGCAAGTTAGACAAATAGCATGGGAAAGAAACCAAACATTTACATTTCTGTGAGATTTATATCCCATCTTTTTTTTCTCCAAGAGCTCCTGATAATACACATAGCGCTAGCTAATTATAAAATCATATTCAAGCACTACGGATCTAAAAATATTTCTGAACTCACTTTTTTTTTAAAAAAAATTAAAAGTCTGTTTCCATAAAACATTGTAAAATATATAAAGGACTTACCAAATCTGTTATTCCAGCCAGGGCAAACACCCCCAGTGCTACATTAAAATCTTCTTCAATAATCAAATAGCCCAAAATAGGGGCCAAACCAATCCTTGCCATTGAAAGTAGATTAGGGATAGTCCAAGGATTTTCATACTAGAACAACAACAAAAAAAACATAGAAAAAATATATTACAAAACAAATATAAATAATCTGAATATAATGTACTTTGATACTATGGAAGGTAAGAGGTGAACTCTGCATGTTTGATGTGTTTAATTGCTGCATTGGAATGTATGTAACTTTTCTAAGAATTTTCTTAGAAAAACCGAATAACCAGCTATTCCTATCTCTCCTGTTCCAAGAACCGCAGGGACCAACTTCTACTCTATAAGCAACAAAAATGGGCCATGACATCGACCAAATGAAAAGGGTTGATTTGTTTTTGAATTGTTGCAAACCTTTTGGGGGATTCTTACATCAAGGTAAAAATTCTTCTTCTGAACAGCAAATGAACTGATTATCAGATTAATGAAAGGAAACTGCTACATCAACCCCTCTGAAATCCTCAAATGTTCAGAACAAAGCAGGACAGGGATCTCCTTGGGATGGTTATGTCTACTTCAAAAAAAACCCTTCTCATGACTATTCCACTGAGATTCTTTTGTGGTTAGTAATCTAAAAGGATCTTAGCTTCCGAACCTTCTGCTTTAACACATTGGCTAGAGACCATGTTTCCTCCACCCACATCAATTCTGAGCTTATGATACTACAGATAAGAAGACACTTGTGTCCACCAGTCCTAAATTTGTAGGTTACCAACAATCACAAGCTACCTTGTCATATAACTCAACTGTGATAAAAAAAAGAATCCATATTGGTACATCTCTTCATTTAACATTTTTGTGACTAATTATTTGCAGTATTTCTTTTTTTTATCAGTCACTGATTTCTTGAAATAACAGTTTTCATGTGACCATTTCCCCAACAATTATAACATCCTTTCCCTGAAAGTTTTGTGGGTTTTTTGACTTTTCACCACAAATGGTACTTCACTGTTTGTATCCAGGACCCAAGGATTTATCTTAAACCTGCCGTATTTGAAGGCGACTCCTCTCTGATCCCATTATTGCATTTGGCTGCTATCTTTTTTCATCTTTAGCTCAAAGAGAAACTGAAAATAAAATTGAGCCAAATTCTATTATTTCCTCCAGGTTATATATCTTGGCTCCATCTAATCCACAGGTGTCAAACTCACCAGGTCACATGACATATTGCGACTTTTCATGACTTTTTGCATTGCCGTCAATGGGGTGGGCGTGGCTTCGATATGATGAAACCGGCCTGCGGGGCTGGCAGTTTGACACCCCTACATTTCTTTAACGAGTATCAAATGCCACATAAAATTTCCTCCTTTCTCGTGAACTAACAGGTCCCATTTTAGATATTTAAATATTCAGGGTTTTTCAAGACACTATATAAAGGAGCTTCTTCCTTTTCAATCAAACTTTAAACAAACTTTGAACAAATTTGAGCTTTGAACAAATTCTCCTAATTTCCATTTTTAGCAACTCACTCAACAATTGACATAAAGATGTAGGGATCTTCCTCAGGCATATATAAGCTAAACTCCTTAGGAGTTACTGTCTTTCAAACAAACTGTAAGCTGCAACGCTTCAGTTCCTTGTTGCCATTAAACTCTTTATCTCTTACATCAAGGGTCTTCAAACTTGGCCCTTTTATGACTTGTGGACTTCAACTCCCAGAATTCCTTAGCCAGCTGGTCATAAAAATTTCAGGGTTATAATGCCCTCTATAGATGGATGGATGAATGAATGAATGAATGAATGAATGAATGAATATGTGTGTGTGTGTGTGTGTGTGTGTGTGTGTGTATTTTTTTAAAAAAAAAGTAGTATTAAAGTTCCTCCAAAATAATAAGTAATGATTTTACATATTAAATAATGATTTTACATATAAAATAAAGTTTAAAAGTCATCCCACCAACATTTGAAATATGGTTCACACATGCACAAAAGCCTGAGTCATCAGACATTGGATATTTATGATTAAAAACAAAAAGTAAGATTTTCTTACGGAATTCTAGATCTTCTTATATGCTTCATTTCCAGTAATATATTCATTAATATATCTAAGAATTTTACACAATATCATATTCTATACTTATTTAGCCATTCTTAGAAAGTTGCTGGCAGAACATATATTCAAATGACATGCTAATATAATAAAGAGGGTAGAAAATAAGTTGCCATTATAAGGATAATCATCGAAGATGCCAGCAGAGTACTGAAAAGCAAATTGTATCAAATAGTTATAAAGCTCACATTTATACAAACTTTAGCCAGCAAGTCCAACATCTAACAGAAACACTGACTCTCATATCAACTCTTTCAATCTAATGAACTACTGTATTTCTTTCTATAGTACTACAGTAAAGGTAAAGGTTCCCCAGCACATGTGTGCTAGTTGTTTCCAACTCTAGGGGCCGGTGCTCATCTCCGTTTCAAAGCCGAAGAGCCAGCGCTTGTCCGAGGACATCTCCGAGGTCATGTGGCCGGCATGACTAGATGCCAAAGGCGCACGGAACACTGTTACCTTCCCACCGTAGTGGTCCCTATTTTTCTATTTGCATTTTTACGTGCTTTCGAACTGCTAGGTTGGCAGAAGCTGGGACGAGTAACAGGCGCCCACTCTGTTACGCGGCACTCGGGATTCGGCCCGCCAAACTGCCAACCTTCTAATCGACAAGCTCAGCGTCCCAACCCACTGAGCCACCGCGTCCCTTAGTACTACAGTAGCTATCCCAAAATAACCTATTGAAAAAAACATATCTCTTTTGATGTCAGTCCATGTAATAACTGCAAATAACTGTTAACCTTGGAGGAGTACATGTTTTGCCTCCCAGAGAAGGCAATTCTGAATTTCAGAGGGTTCCCTTGCTAAAATTCATCATTAACTGGTGACTGCAGATTTTATCTGCTTAGTAAAGACATACTATACTCACCAAAGCACAATATGTTTGTCAATATATCCAGCTGTTTGAAACAAGCTCTCATTGGAACCAACTGATTTTCATAACTACAAAAAAAGTTGTCTATGGAGATTCTCAATCATCCAGGTCTTGGTTGTCTTAAAGTGCTTTTCCAAAATGCAACTGGACTTTTTGTTTTTGTTTTTTCCTTGAAAAGAAAAAAACCCCCAAGAAAGTCTAGTTGCATTTTGAAAAAGTGCTTTTGGTACAAAAAAAGTTGCAATAATAATTTGAAATGAACACATACTGGCCTTACATGCTATTTCTGAAACTAAAAAAATTGCAACATGTGTGTTAATAGAAGTTATTAGGCAGTCCCACATCTCCCAAAGTCAAGCATCATGTGGATGTATATAGTATTGGTTTTTTCAGCATGGTAATTAAATGCAGCAAAACCACAAGAACAATTTCACACACCAGTGATATGATCGGCGCAACCGCATTAAGTGTTGGAAGTACAGGTAGTCCTCAGCTTACAACCACAACTGAGCCCAGAATTTATGTTGCTAAGCGAGACATCTGTTAAGTGAGTTTTGTCCCATTTTACTACTTTTCTTGCCACATTTGTTAAGTGAATCATTGCAGTTGTTAAATTAGTAACATGGCTGTTAAGTGAATCTGGCTTCCCCATTGACTTTTCTTGTCAGAAGGTCGTAAAAGATGGGTCACATGAGCCCGGGACACTGCAACCGTCATGTGAGTTCAGTTGTTAAGCATCCAAATTTAATTTTATTCTCTCTTTTGTATTGTTTTTAACTTGCCCTGTGAACCACCCCGAGTCCTTCGGGAATAGGACGGTATATAAATTCAACTAATAAATAAATGTAAATCTCGCAACCATGAGGATGCTGCAACAGTCCTAAGTGTGAAAAATGGTCCCAAGTCACTTTTTTCAGTGCCGTCGGTCACTCAACGAATTGTTGGAAGTCGAGGACTACCGGTAGTTTAAATGCGCACATCAAAGGGGAAGAGGCCAGGAGACATCCTCCCTAAGGAGAAAAATCACTTTCCTTCTTTAGGGATGAGACGTAAAAGGCGAGTTTACTTTTCACATAACCAACTGTAGTCCTGTTTCCAGGAGGCATCGCTTTGGACTGCTCAGGACTGTTTTCACGTGCATGTGGCAGCCTAAAGCCAAGGCTTGCTTTCTACCTCGCAGAGCTTTTTAAGAAGTGTTTTAGGGAGGCGCAATCCACCGGGTGAGCCTGCTACCCGAAGCCTTACGCAGGGGTCTTCAAACTTGGCCCTTTTATGACTTGTGGACTTCAACTCCCAAAATTCCTTAGACAGTGTGCCTGGCTGAGGAATTCTGGGAGTTGAAGTCCACAAGTCATAAAAGGGCCAAGTTTGAAGACCCCTGCCTTACAGCCTGGACTTATGTCGACCAAGGGGGGAGGGAGTAAAGAACAAGCCGGGGAAGGAGCCGCCTCCCCCTGCCCGCCCCTACCAGTTCAGCGTATCCGCGGCGCTCTGTTTTTCCAGCATCGGGTCGTTCCGAGGACTCCGCCGCGCGCCGGATGGCGCTGCCGCAGCCGGCGCGCGAGCAGTGAGGCTGCCCAGGTCCGCCGGAGGAGCGACCGAAAGGGGGCGCCCAAGACGCAGTGCCCAGAGGCTTGGGGCTGGGAGGGCGCACGCGCAGTAGCAGACGTCGCCCCGCGCCCGGGGTAGTCGCGGAGTGGCATTCCGCGAGGCTGCTCGAGGAGGCCGCGAGCCTTGCTGGAGGGCCGCTCCAGCGCTCGCCACCTCTTCGGCTCCTCGCGGCGGCGGCGGCTGCTACGGTGGCCCCCAAACACCGTCCCGGGCTCGCGCTCCGCAGAAGACCCCACCCCCAAGCGCTGCCTTTGACCAACCAAGCCGCGGTCAGCATGGCTTGGTTGGGGCAGGGGGTGGGGGGGGAGGGAAGAGACCTTTCTACCAACGAGGAGGAGGAGGAGGAGGGGCAGAATTGAAACATGCCCCTCCCCTCCTGCTCTCCCCCCGCCGCTGGCCGTCCCCCTCTTCCATTCAACCGCGCTTCCGCACCTTCTACCTTACGGTCCAGCCGGGAGGCGGTTTTTACGACGCCTCCGCTGCTCTTTACGGCAAGAGGCACCCCGCTTATTAAAGGAACAGCAGCGCTGCTTGGCGAGGAACGAATGGGTGATTCCTGCGGGGTGTGCAATAAGCATCTCTTCATTATCTGAGTACCTGTCATTTCTACCCGTAGCGTGTTTAGTATAGAACAGGGGTCTTCAAACTTGGCCCTTTTATAACTTGTGGACTTCAACTCCCAGAATTCCTCAGCCAGCATGCCTGGCTGAGGAATTCTGGGAGTTGAAGTCCACAAGTCATAGAAGGGCTAAGGTTGAAGACCCCTGGTATAGAAGTAAGTGAAAGCTCAAGCTACGAGGCTGTCCTTTTTTTAAAAAAAAAACAACCACATTATAATTAAACCGAGAACGTTTGGCGTACCGATTTGATGTAGTGGTTAAAGAAAACCAAGGCTAGAAACCGAGAGACGTGAGTTACAGGCACAAAGGTGAGTTATAGGCACCTTAGGCACAAAGGACAGCCTTGGTGGAGCAGTGGGCTAATGCCTCAAGTAACACCAGCTGCCTGCAATTACTGCAGGTTCGCATCCCACCAGGCTCAAGGTTGACTCAGCCTTCCATCCTTCCGAGGTAGGTAAAATGAGGACCCAGATTATTGGGGGCAATTAAGCTGACTTAGTAATAATGCCGCTTGGGGGTGTGTGTGTGAAAGCCCTAATAAGCAGGCATATACATAGAATGAAGGCTACTGCTAAGCTTGTAAGCCGCCCTGAGTCTTCGGAGAAGGGCGGGATATAAATGGAATTAAAATAAAAATAAAATAAAGTCAGCTGGGTGATCTTGGGCCAGTCCGAAATCTTGCCAAAAAAACCCCTGCAGAGATTAGTTCGGGCCATCGGCAGGAGTCAAAAACTGACTTGCAAGGCGCAAAAAATAAAATAAATTGGAAATAGAACAGCCCCTTTGCAAGCACAGCATGTGAAGAAACCGAGACGGCCGTAGCTGGTCTCCAAAAACTTAAGGACCAGGCTCGATTAATTTTTTAGGGGAGACTGCTAACAAATCCCTGGTGCTGTAGGCTAAAACCAGCATCGAAGCCAAGGCAACTGTGCTGAACATACTAGGGTAGGTGCTTCATAAAGTTGATGGACATTGAGCTGGATCCAAAGGGACATAATAAAACTACATGAATGCAATCTGAAAGTTCTATTGCATGGGGAAGATGCAGGCATGTAAGCCAGATGATGATGGCTGAAAAAGTGGGTGGGTGGAAAGGGCGTTTTTGTTTTAAAATGCTATCAGCACAGTATTGTAGGAAAGAGCCATTTTGTATCTAAAGATTGGCACTAGGGGAAAAACAAAACCACAAACTACAAATTACTATTCTCCCTGGGGTGTGTTTAAGTTAAGGTAATTGTTTTTAAGAGCTGGTAGAAAAATAGCCAAGTATAGATTAAATAAATTGACAGAGGTCCAAAACAGATAACTTAGTATTTTCTCAATTCCTTTCCCACAATTATATATATAAGGTAGAAACTGGACTACTGCAAAATATGTAGCAGTGTTGCGTAGCGGCAATCTTGGAGTTACAGTAGTGGGGAAAGTGTACAGCAGAAATGCCACCTTTGGTTAAGTTTCCACCAATTTTTTTTCTAATTTCTTTATAACTGTAGCCTTGTTCACTTAATAATACTATTTTACATCGCTTTCTGGGCAATCAGTCAACTCTTTGCACCATTACTTTAATTTTATTACGTTTTACAAGCTCACTAAATGAAAGAAACAAAACCCAACCAACTTGATAGCGATCACATAACACCAATGTCCTCCTCTCAGCTTCAATACATGACATCAATAACTGAATCCTGCTGTGATATGATTGGCTCATTGCCAAAACAAGATGACACCTGATTGGCTGTCTAAACACTCATGCTCATTGGCTACAACCAGATGAAGGAAAGCTACCTGATATCAACCTAAGCAAGTTGTGCTTCCTTTTTCTGGTTATTTGGCTGTAACTTTTCACAGAATAAAGTACAGATAATTGAACAAACTTTGTTGCATCACATTCTTGATTAAATTATCTTTCCATTGATATATATAATTTTATGGTACTACTCCAAAAAACAAAGTGGTGTTACTAGCCATCAAACCTCAAAAATACACTCTTCCCAAAAGGTTTCCACAATTTTGGCCACTACTGTATGTAAAGCTAGGATAGAATACCAGTTTTGTAGCCCTCAATCAATCACCAAAATTCAGTGGCCTCACTTCTAAGAGTTTTAGTTTTTAAAAAGTTGATCTTACAGAAGCCCTCCAAAATCTAAAAAAGAAATACTCTGGTCGTGTACATGGCGTACTTATATGCCACTTCTATCAATGCTCTGCCCACTAGAGGACTTACCACTAAGTGAAGGTAGGGGGAAAAAGACAAGTCCATCTCAGTAACTGGTTTGCCTGTTCCTTCTTCCCAGATATTTCTCCAACTATATTGTCTGACCTAGCGCTGGGCTTTCTTGTTGGTATCCCATTCTAGAGTCCTTAGTGTGGCCAAAGTTGATTCTATTACTACTTGCTAGACTCGAAAAGGTTGGACTTTCCTTCAGATCTAATCTTAAAAATAATGTGCATTAAAAATTACTAATGAACCAGTTGCCCTTTTTAAAGAATATGTAAACTTTATTCAGAATATCAATACTTGTATTGTTTACCTTAGAATCAGCTATCTGTTGTAAATTGTTAGTGGAGTACACATTAATATTTTAAATGGCCAGCGAAACTTCTCACTAATGGATTGGTGGTAATTACTAGTGCTGTGGAATAGAACTCATTGGCACCCAGTTGTATAGAATCAAGAGTAGAGCTATCGTATCGAGGTTGCAACGATCCAGACAACCACTAGGCAGCAATCTACATTATTCTTGTTGCCATCCGGTTGGTGTCCTGATGTTTAAAACTTTTTGATTAGGGGAAGGTAATCTGATACTATCCAGCTATTTTGAATTTTTCCCCCCTATCAGCCTCAAATGGAAAATAGTAAAGAAATTGAAATGGCGTTGAATATTTCGGCAAGAAATATGTCCAAAACATAACCAAACCAACCATCAACATGAAAGAAAATGTTTGAAAGACTAGTCTTCAGAAAATTTGTGGGAAGATCTAGATGGACAATACTGTATCTAAGACCTAAGAATATTTTGCACTACAAGAGTTTTGCAGTGAAGAGTAGAAAACATTCCCAAAGCAATTAAGATTTTTAGCCAAATCTTATCTATTTCGAATCAGTTACCTCTGCCAAAGGGTGTGTTCAAATGTACTGACTGGAAGGATGTCCAAATATGGAGCAGTTTCGGACATCCCTAGGGTAGGGCAAGTAACACCTCTGCTATGCAAGCTGCAGTGGAGCCAGTTTGCTTTCAGGTCCAATTTAAGGTGTTGGTTTAAAGTCATTCCTGGCATGGAACCAGTTACCTGACAAACCATCAACCTGTTCCCCCCCCCCCCCGCCTTCCCCATATAAGGCAGGGAAGGCAGGCTGCAGATCCCTTTGGTTAAAGAATTTCAACCAGCGAGATCTAGGAAGAGGGCCTTCTCTGCAATTGCCCCTACCCTTTGGAACCTTTTACCTACAAAGGTGAGGCAAGTCCATTCTTCCGGCCTTTCAGAAGGGTGCGAAGACCTGGCTACCAATTAGCAGGGGGGGGGGTGTTCTCAGAGTGTTATGCAACCCTGGGGGTGGCTTGAGGGTGCTCCCTTTGCCTTGCTAACCTTTTAGCTCTGTTAACTTTTTAACTTTGATTTTTTACTCTTAACTTATAAATTTTAACCTTGTTTTTTTAACTGTTTGTAACTGTGTCTTTAGGTCATTTTTATATCATGTTTGTAAACTGCCCAGAGTTGCTTAGGCAAGATAGGCAGCGTAGAACTTTGCTAAATAAAAACAAATAAATGTAATCAACTGATTCTGTCATTTCAAATCATACATATATTACACCAGTGGCAGATAATGTCATTGTTATTTTTCATTGGGGAAAAAAGCAATAGAAATTTGTCCGTACCTTGTCACAGCTATTGCATTGCCCAATGAGACACGCGTCCCTTTTTCTTTAATTCCACTAAGATAATAAACAAAAATGGCTATCCACATAGAAAACCTTCCCTTTTTGCTCATGGATGGAATTTTACATATATTGACGTGAATCTTGAGTACTGTACAAACTCAGCTTTTTGTCAAATTGAGAATTACCAAACTAGGTGTTTTAAATAATCCAACAGTGTATTATTCTAATGGTATAATATTTAGAACAAGAACTTTGCTCATTCACAGAACACTAAATAAATGCAAGTGTAGTTTGACTTAAAACGCACACCATATTCATAAATTAATATGAACATAAATAATAGGGCTAACAAAATTGCTCAAATCATTTGTTATGCCTAGGCAAAACCTTTTAACAAGAACGATTTGAAACATCACTGTATATAGCTTTCAAAAGTATTATAATTAGTAAATGAGTTGCTTCAGGTCAATACATAGTTAAATAAAGACCTTTCACTTTCCTCATCCAGAATCTGAGATATTTTCCATGTTCTTTGCGTCACAACACATACCATCAAGCTGAGTCATCAGATTCTCATAGAACCTTTTCCAGGGATGTCAAGGAGAGGAGGAGAGAAGTCAGCTTCCTCTGCCCTTATTACATTCACATCAATTCTCGTTTCAGATTGTTTTAACCAATGCCTGAATTCTACACTTTCTTATCAGCAGGCAAGAATTCAGCTGAATAAAAAAACACAAATGAGTTGCAGTCCTTTATGTTCCTTTCTTCTTCTTAGTAAACAGTTTGGCTTCTCTCTAGGTATTGGACTACTTCACATTGTTTGAAGCTGATATAATCTTGGGCCTTTCTTCAAGAAATAACCCTGATCATTTAAAGATGCAATGAAGTTTTCAAAGTCAAGTACCTAAAAAAATAAAAAGCAATAGTTGTGTGATCAAGACCAACTACAAAATATTAAGTTGTATTGGAAAGAATGCTTAAAAAGTCTTTTCCATTTTTTTTAACAGGAGAGGAACATTAAAATGGTATGGAAACTTTCCATTTAAATCATCTAGGAGGCAGGTAGGTAGGTTGGTAGGTAGGTAGGTAGAGATAGATAGATAGATAGATGATAGATAGATAGATAGATAGATAGATAGATAGATAGATAGATAGATAGATAGATAGATAGATATGGAATGTAGCCAATGCATCCCTTAAAGTGGTGTTTCTTAAGCTTTTTTTTCTCTCAGGACCCCTTCTCATTTTTAAAAATATTTATAGAGGACTCCAAAAGAGATTGTGTTTGTATGGGTTATATTTTATGGATATTTGCGGTATAAAAGAATTAACGTTGATGCACTTGCTACTGTTGCTGCTTCTCATAATTGTTTGATGGGATTTAATATTGTCTCATTTTCCAACAGAGGCACTGAAAATAGTTTTGATTTTGTGGACCTCTGAAAGAGTCTCGAGGAACCCCCACTTAAGAAACAATGCCATCAGGCAATGGTTTGTTTATCTGGTACCTTAAGAGTCAATGTAACTCCTGGCAACTGCCAGGAATTTCTGAAGTTTTCTTGGCAAGATTTCGGAAGTGGTTTGCCATGGCCTGCTTCCTAAGGCTGGGCGGGAGGGACTGGGCAAAGGCCACTCAGCTGGCTTAGTGCCTAAGGCAGGACTAGAAATCCCATTCTCTTGGTTTCTAGCCTAGTGCTTAACCACTACATTAAACTAGCCTTCTTAATGTATCCTGGTCGTATTTAATCTGTTTCATTTTTTCAATTGATTATTTTAAATGTTATGCTTTAAAAGGCAAAAGGCTTAATAGATATCCTGAGTTAAAATGTAGCAAAATAGATTTTCTTAATGAAAATTGGGCAGATAACTTGTGTTCACATAGTAAAATATTGCAGAAAGAATACAGCTTTAAAGGACTTTCGGTTAAAAAGTCTAAACGTTACCACCATCCAACAATAAAAATTCCTAAGCAAGATTTTTTTTGTTATGTGCAAGTTATATTATCAATAATATCAAACTCAAATATTTCTAAAGCAGACATGTCAAACACAAGGCCCGGGGGCCGGATCCGGCCCGCGAAGTGGTTTCATGTGGCCCGCGAAGCCATCCTGGAAACAGTGAGGGAATGGCCCCCACTGCCTTGGCCCTGGCCCAGAGACCCTCCTTCTGCCAGAGACCCTCAGATCTGTCCCACTCCTGCCCAGGCCCCCATAGGCACCCTTGATGCGAAAGATGTAGAGCTGGCCACGCCCACCCAGTAGGCCATACGCACTCTAGCCACGCCCACCCAGTAGGCCACGCCCACCCTGGCCATACCCACCCGGCCCCTTGAGGGCAACTGCAATGCTGATGCGGCCCTCAATGAAATTGAGTTTGACACCCCTGTTCTAAAGTAAAGCTGGAGCTCCAGGGTCCCTTCAATCAATAGAGATACTGGAAGCAACAATAACCCTCTCTTCCAACTGATAACATCAATACCTGATAAATCAATAGCTAATTTAATCCTTCTAGAGGACATATTTATTTTAACTTACTTTCATATTTAATTCATTAGCAACCTGCCGGAGTTGGTGAAGCTCAAAAATGTTGTTATAAGTTCTTTCTGCAACACGATGGAGGGCAGAAATAAATTTCTTTGCTTGTGACCTATTGCTCATTCCAGAACCATGTTGAGAACGCTCAAAATCCAATTTCCCAAATTCATCAGAGTAAGTTCCTAACATACTTGAGAAAAGAGTAAACCAAAATGTACGTCGTCAGCAAGAAAGTAAAATTAAAAATACAATTGCAAATGAGGCAGAGAAGTGTCTTTGAATTTTTCCTTAATCAGAAAGTTTAATAAAAGAACACATTTACTTTATAATTCCACTCAGGTTGTGCTTGGTTTATTGAATGCAAGCTACTATACTTTGGATAATTTTTCAAAATATTTTGATTTATATTTACTGAAAAATGCATCAGTTTGTATATTGTTCAGTTTGCATGTTGCAAGCTCATAGATTTTCATTTATTACCGTGTACTTTATTAAGTTTGTACTACCTGTATTTCATTATTTCAACAACATCCTCGGCATCTTCTTTGGTGGCCTTTTCTCTTAACTCTAATCTCGATCGTGCCTTAAAGAAAAGGAGTAATGCTAATATTATATCCAAATCTCCAGTATTTAATTGGATTAGAAATGGCATGGTTAAAATCACATTCATATTAAAAATAGTTCACCAAATAGGCCACAGTTTGCTTAGCTGGGCTGACACACAATACTAAGCCATAAAGTATGTTTTACAAATCATTATGGTTGAGTTCACATTCCATGTCAAGTCAAGTCCCATGACTGAGCATCCCGATTGTGAAAGAAATTGAAACTGGAAAAAAAGTTACATTATTCAATTTGATTACTATGTTATTGTCACAAGGTTTCTGAATTTTGTGGAAAAATTTTTTTTTGGTATTTTAAAAATGTGTCAGCACAAACTGGTGAATTGCAAATAAAGATTTTTATTACTAAAGCGTTAAAATAAATACAATACACCATTCCTACTAAAACTTAAATTAATTAAAAAAGATTGGAAATGTGTGAGAGAAACTATGCTTTAGCAGCAAAATAGGTGTTCTGCATATACTGTAATAGTCTGTTTTAATCCCCTAGTTTAAAGGACCATACATAGTTGACCTAAGCTTGCTGATTAGAATAAATAGTATTGTTTTTATACCGCTCTGCCTTTAATAAATTCTCATCCATGATTTGATCTTGGATGAAAGGGCGGACTATTTGGCATATATAGTAGTGGCCAAAATTGTGGAAACCTTTTGGGAAAAGTGTATTTTTGAGGTTTGATGGCTAATAGCACCACTTTTTTTGGGAGTAGTACCATAAAATTATATATCAGTGGAAAGATAATTTAATCAAGAATGTAATGCAACATAGTTTGTTCAATTATCTGCACTGTATTCTATGAAAAGTTATAGCCAAATAACCAGAAAAAGGAAGCACAACTTGCTTAGGTTGATATCAGGTAGCTTTCCTTCATCTGGTTGTAGCCAATGAGCATGAGTGTTTAGACAGCCAATCAGGTGTCATCTTGTGGTTTTTTTTTAATCCCATTTATATCCCGCCCTTCTCCAAAGACTCAGTGCGGCTTACAATCTAAAGCACAAATCAATGTGCTTAGCAATAGCCTTTATTCTATGTATATGCCTGCTTATTAGGGCAACGAGCCAATCATATCACAGTAGGATTCAGTTATTGATGTCATGTATTGAAGCTGAGAGGAGGACATTTGTCAGTGTGTTATGTGATCGCTATCAAGTTGGTTGGGTTTTGTTTCTTTCATTTAGTGAGCTTGTAAAACGTAATAAAATTAAAGTAATGGTGCAAAGAGTTGACTGATTGCCCAGAAAGCGATGTAAAATAGCATAATTAAGTGAACAAGGCTACAGTAGAAGAAAAACTGGTGGAAACTTAACCAAACGTGGCATTTCTACTGTATACTTTTCCCAAAAGGTTTCCACAACTTTGGCCATTACTGTATCACTGATTCCCTTCTTGGGAATGTGCCTATCTGTATTTCAGATGCTCCATCAGTTATAATTCCAAGGTAAATAAGGTGGAGCGACAATTGTCATCTACAAGATACTTCAGGAGGCAACTGGTACTGCTCCATAGATAACTCAGTGTGAGGTGCTCTTTTTATGTTAGGTTTGAAGGACAAGTTGAGCGTGATGTTGTTGTACTGGCCTCCCTGCTACACAGCAAATGTTTTGAATCTGTCTGACCAGTAAGATTTGCTGAAGGAAGCACCATTTTCCTGCAGACAAAATGCCACCTCCAGGGACCTCCGGGTTCAAATCTATTTAGTGATTTTTTTCTCTCCTATGGAACAGCTTACTCCAAGACATCTGGACCACTCCCTCCTCTTTTTTATTTCTATTTCTTGTTTTTGGTGCCTTCAAGTCAATGTTGATATATACACCCGTGTGTGTCTGCATGTATATCTATATATATTGTATATACATGTGCATGTGTATAGATCAGATGCCAGTTTATGAATTTATAGCAGGTACTATATGTTTCCATAAAAAATGGTAGGAATGCTGGCTTTCCTCAAGTCACAAAAAATATTTTAGATTTGATCCCTTTTCAATCTCAGATAGCATCAACATGTGCAATTTAAAATAAACCAGCTAGAAGTCAACGTAAGAAACCTCCACAGTATAGTCTCTGTGTTTTAAAATCCAGTACTTTGGGCTGTCAAAATATACCTACTATAAAATACTTAGTGACTGTTATAAAATGAAAAAAGTACCTCAGTAAGGCGGATCAATGATTCTAGCTGTCGTGTGGTGATGGGCGTACTATCTGCTCTTTGACTTTGTTGTCTGAGCTCAAGATAGAATTTCTGGAGTATCTGAGCGGCTTCTGGAGATAGTTTGGGATGTACATATTGCCTTGCATAGCCGACATATTTCTTTAACAACTGATGCGGAATTGGGTCACAGTTTTCTCCTGGAATGAGCTAAGAGTTAAAAACACTATTTAGATATTGCAACATTCCATCTCAGCTGGAAAAAATAAATGGCATGAGCAGATAGGAGCTATAAAAGTCCTCAAAGAAAGCAACATGACACAAGTTAAACCTCCCACCTCAGCCTCAGAAGCACAAAAAAGTCATCACAACACAGGCTGTTGTGCATCTGTTACATGTATTCTCACATTGGAATGTTAAAAATATTGTACAAAAGAAGAAGCAATAGTTAAGATCTGCCTCCCCAGTGCTTTGTCCGCTGGAACTGGCATCTCTTTATCTCTCACAAAGTGTTTGCCCAAAAGCTTATTGCTTCCAAGCAGAAACTGAACACTTGACTGAGAACTTCCAAGGAAAATTGCTTTTACAAAGACTTCACTGCTATTTATATGTGCATCTGATTTTTATCCCACCTTTATTACTTTATAAGTAACTCAAGGCAGAGAACATATCTACAACAACCCTGCGAGGTGGTTTGGCCTGACAGAAGGTTGACTGACCCCAAATCACTCAGCCAACTTTCAGGCCCAAGGCAGGACTAGGACTCCTGGTTGTTTCTAGACCAGAATCTTAATCTCATCAAACTGAATCTTTCAAATCTAATTCTGTAGCCTTCTAAAATCACACAGAAATTTCAAGAGGGTTCAGAGTATGGAGACTGTTCCTATACCAGAGACAGACAACCCAAGCAGCCAAAAAAATCTAAGACTGGGCAAGGCTGCAATCCAAATGGCATCTGGCTTTCCTACCCTTTGAAAAAGAGGTTTTCTAGCTGTATATATTTTGTGAGGGGTGAAGATAAACTCAGAAAATTAAATCCTAATCAGAACAAAAAATATCTATTGGATATTGCTAATTTCCACTTATTCTTTTCACACAGGTGAAACTCGAAAAATTAGAATTTCGTGCAAAAGTTCATTTATTTCAGTAATGCAACTTAAAAGGGGGAACTAATATACGAGATAGACTCATTACATGCAAAGCAAGATAGTTCAAGCCGTCATTTGTCATAATTGTGATGATTATGGCTTACAGCTCATGAAAACCCCAAATCCACAATCTCAGAAAATAAGAATATTGTGAAAAGGTGCAACATTCTAGGCTCAAAGTGTCCCACTCTAATCAGCTAATGAAGCCATAACACCTGCAAAGGGTTCCTAAGCCTTTAAATGGTCTCTCAGTCTGGTTCAATAGGAATCACAATCATGGGGAAGACTGCTGACCTGACAGTTGTGCAGAAAACCATCACTGACACCCTCCATAAGGAGGGAAAGCCTCAAAAGGTAATTGCAAAAGAATTTGGATGTTCCCAAAGTGCTGTATCAAAGCACATTAATAGAAAGTTATGTGGAAGGGAAAAGTGTGGAAGAAAAAGGTGCACAAGCAGCAGGGATGACCGCAGCCTGGAGAGGATAGTCAGGATAAGGCCATTCAAAAGTGTTGGGGACTTTCACAAGGAGTGGACTGAGGCTGGAGTCAGTGCATCAAGAGCCACCACACACAGACGGATCCTGGACATGGGCTTCAAATGTCGTATTCCTCTTGTCAAGCCGCTCCTGAACAACAAACGTCAGAAGCGTCTTACCTGGGCTAAAGAAAAACAGACCTGGTCTGTTGCTCAGTGGTCCAAAGTCCTCTTTTCTGATGAGAGCAACTTTTGCATCTCATTTGGAAACCAAGGACCCAGAGTCTGGAGGAAGAATGGAGAGGCACACACTGCAAGATGCTTGAAGTCCAGTGTGAAGTTTCCACAGTCTGTGTTGATTTGGGGAGCCATGTCATCTGCTGGTGTTGGTCCACTGTGCTTCATTAAGTCCAGGGTCAACGCAGCCGTCTACCAGGAGATTTTGGAGCACTTCATGCTTCCTTCCACAGATGAGCTTTATGGGGATGCTGACTTCATTTTCCAGCATGACTTGGCACCTGCCCACACTGCCAAAAGCACCAAAACCTGGTTCAATGACCGTGGGATTACTGTGCTTGATTGGCCAGCAAACTCGCCTGACCTGAAGCCCATAGAGAAGCTACGGGCATTGCCAAGAGAAAGAGGAGAGACATGAGACCGAACAATGTAGAAGAGCTGAAGGCCGCTATTGAAGCATCCTGGTCTTCCATAACACCTCAGCAGTGCCACAGGCTGATAGCTTCCATGCCACACCGCATTGAGGCAGTAATTGCTGCAAAAGGGGCCCAAACCAAGTACTGAGTACATATGCCTGCTTATACTTTTCAGAGGTCCGATATTGTTCTATGTACACTCCTTGTTTTATTGATTGCATGTAATATTCTAATTTTTTGAGATTGTGGATTTGGGGTTTTCATGAGCTGTAACACATAATCATCACAATTATGACAAATCACGGCTTGAACTATCTTGCTTTGCATGTAATGAGTCTATCTCATATATTAGTTTCCCCTTTTAAGTTGCATTACTGAAATAAATGAACTTTTGCACAATATTCTAATTTTTCGAGTTTCACCTGTATATTATGGAATTCTGATTTTCTAACCACAGAAGTTAAACATTTACATTTTTTTTACACTTTCTAGATTACCCTATGAGGCCAGCAGCTTCAAGAACAGAAAGGATGAAAGAAATAATTCAGTCTCCTGTAATGCTCCAATGTTAAGTTTGCAAACTATGCTGCACGAGTATCGTATTCCTCTGATCATTCATAACTGTACTCAACTTATCTCAAATGTACAAAGCAACTTATCTCAAAAGTTTCTCAAATGTACTAAATATTTCATTTTTCCTACACATCATCAGCATTGCCTGATGATAAGATATAGTAGGTCAAAACATGAACAAACATTTTACCTTTAATCTCTCTGCCAATGGTTTGTCTGAAAGAACTTCAAGGACTGATATATTTGAATTCTGAGAATGCTCACGAGTCACAGTAGCACTGCTGCATCCAGTCTGTTTTCCATTTCTCATTGCCATCACATGTTCAGAAAGCAAATGATCATGATCTTCATTTGGAACGTCCAACAGTATGAATACTAAGTCAAATCGGGATAACAAAGCACTTCCCATCCTACATAGAAAAAATAAACCCAGTATAGTACTACAGTTCTAACAAAGAGCTGAATACAGCTTCAGAATTTACACAAAATGCACACAGTTACTGTGTTTCCCCAAAAATAAGACCCGGTCATATTTTTTTTTTGTTTTTGGACCAAAAGACCCATTAAGGCTTATTTTCGGGGGACGTCTGATTTTGCAGCCGCTCGCCCACTCCATTTCCACCATCTGGTTGCTCACGGCCACAACAGGGCAGGAGAGTATGCATTGCACCAGGGCCGCCGTGAGGCAGGTGGGGGGGTGGAGCTGCCCCACGTGTACCACGCACCTGCTTACCTCAGGGCCTGTGCCACTCGGTCCTTCGGCTGCCCCCACCTGTCCATGCTGTTCTCAACTGAAGGCGCGTTCCACCAGCACTGCCCTCGACTTCTGAGCGTCTGCCCTGGAAAGCCCTGAAAGCCACTGCGGCCGCAGACCAGCAGACGGTGGGAGGGAGCAGGCGGGCGGCTTTGGTGGGTGTCTGGCAGGCGGAGGGAGGCGGCAGGAGAGGCCTGCGCTATCTAGTCATGGTGCAAGCCACAGGAGAGTTGGCAGAGGAAGCAGTGGCTATCATCGAGCAGGTGATCTGCGGGGCGAAGCGGGGGCAACCAGGACCGAAATAAGCCCCTCCAGTAGCGGACATGGCTGTTGCACAACAGCAGCAAAGCCTTTTCTTGTCACTCCTCCCCAGCTCTGAAATGGTGGAGGACCAGGTAAGGCGACCGAGCCCCCCCCCATCCTCCGTAGCATGGCAGTCCAGCTCAGGAGAGTGAAAGGGAAGAGGCGGGAAGGCAGCTGGGTCATTGAACAGGCGGGGGAGGTCACCAAGCAGGGAGTGGCCTGGCTGCGGGGGCCCTGAGGTAAACAGATGCAGGGTGTAAGAGGCAGCTCTACCCCCACACAACCTGTTTCACCTCAACTCGTGGCAGCAGCACTGGTACAACGCGCACCCTCCTGCCACACTGTAGCAGTGAGCAACCAGATAGTGGAACGGAGTGGGCGGGCTCTTAGCTAGGGTTTATTTATTTTTTTATTTTTTTATTTTATTAATATTTCTATACCGCCCTTCTCCCGAAGGACTCAGGGCGGTGCACAGGGCAAGAATAAAATACAAAGTTACAAATATTAAAAGAAGATTAAATAGTTGCCCATTAAAACAATTAATACACTACATTTATAAAAACCCCAAAAATACAACAATAAAAATACAAAAATAAAAACCCCACCAATCCCCCATCAGGCCAGGCCGGCTTGTTCGAACAAAAACGTCTTCAGATCGCGGCGAAAGGAGTGAAGATCAGGCGCCATCCGGAGCTCTACCGGTAACTGATTCCATAGTTCCGGAGCGCCCACAGAGAAGAATCTCCCCCTGGGGGCCACCAATCGACATTCTCTTGATCGGTGGCACCCTGAGGAGACCCTCTCTGTGGGAACGCACAGGGCGCAGGGAGGTTGATGCCGGCAGCAGGTGTTCCCTGAGGTACTCCGGACCCCTGCCATGTAGGGCTTTAAACACCATTACTAGTACCTTGAATCTCACCCGGAAGACAACTGGTAACCAATGTAGCTCACGGAGCAGAGGTGTAACATGGGAGTATCGGGAGACTCCCAGCACAACTCTCGCGGCTGCATTCTGTACCAGTTGGAGCCTCCGGGTGGTCCTCAAGGGCAGCCCCATGTAGAGAGCATTGCAGTAATCTAGACAAGAAACAACGGTATTAAAAAATTCCTTTTTTGTCTTGAAAACAACTATAAAGCAGAACATTTTGAAAATACAGTACTTACTTTAAATTCTCAGATACAGTTTTGGCCTTGTTATAGTGACCCCCAACTGGATTTGCTGCAGCTATAATTGATGTCCTAGCTGGCAAGCTGCAAACAATACCAGCCTTAGCAAGACTAATACTTTGCTGTTCCATAGCTTCCAGCAAAGCTTGGTGCTGGCTCCCCATTTTATCAAACTCATCAATTCCACATATGCCTAAAGAGAAAAATAATTACAAAGCAAGCAAGGCAATTGTTCAACACTGAGAAAACTGGTGATATAAAATCCATCATGCTCAAAATGAAATTTATTCAGGGAAAAATTTAGTACTTAAATGTGAGAATTCTCTTTTTACCAAAAAGTAAAATTTTCGTGGTAGGCACTTAAGGTACACTACCAGACTAGTAAGTTCTTGAAATTACTCAATTATGCTTAATAATAAATGATTGTATATATATCATTATGCTACATTTTGAACTATACTTTATTCAGAACTTGTATTTTTTTTCCAAGATAACATAAATTCCTCGATTCTCATAAAATAAGTTTCTGACAGGATATTTGAATTGCATCACACGTTAGGCGCGTGCTTTTTGCAACTGATAATGGGAAACTCAAAACAACCAATCATTTCAGCAGTGGACTCCTTTTGGTGCTCTCTAAGCTTGGTTGGTTTGCTGGAAGGTGTTTTATTAGCAGACTAGGTAAATCTTCCGTGCTAGAAAGGAGTGGCAAATTCTCAAAATAAAGTAAAATATTTAATTTAATTTAATAATATTTCTATACCGCCCTTCTCCCGAAGGACTCAGGGCGGTGAACAGGGCAAGAATAAAAATACAGGATTACAAAAGTTAAAAAAATGATTAAATACATGCCCATATACTAAAAAATACATCTTAAAAACCCCAATAAAATGACAATAACAACCCCACCCCAGTCCCCTCATCAGGCCAGGCCAGCTTGTTCAAAAAAGTATGTTTTTAGCTTGCGGCGAAAGGAGCGAAGATCGGGCGCCGTCCGGAGCTCAACCGGTAGCTGATTCCATAGCTCCGGGGCGCCCACAGAGAAGGATCTCCCCCTGGGGGCCACCAATCGACATTCTCTGACCGGTGGCACCCTGAGGAGGCCCTCTCTGTGGGAACGCACAGGGCGGAGGGAAGTTGATGCCGGCAGCAGGTGTTCCCTAAGGTACTCCGGACCCCTGCCATGTAGGGCTTTGAACACCATTACTAGTACTAGTACCTCTAATCAGCTTAGCTCACAGGAGCACACTGGCTCAGGTGGTTAGGATGCTGGGTGGGAGGTTAGCAAGCCCCCATTCAAGACGAGTGCTGCTGCACGGCAGGGTGAGCTGCCATCACTCCATTCCAGGGACAAGAGCCTCCACAGGCATCTTCTGGACACCTGTGACATCACCAGCTGTTTTCAACCCAGAAGCACCTTAACTGTGACTAGGGGGGCCTTCGCCCAGGTTCGCCTGGTGCACCAGTTGCAACCCTATCTAGACCGGGATGCCTTACGTACAGTCACTCATGCGCTCGTGACCTCTTGGTTAGACTACTGCAACGCTCTCTACATGGGGCTGCCCTTGAGGACCACTCGGAGGCTCCAACAGGTGCAGAATGCAGCCGCGCGAGTTGTGTTGGGGGTTTCCCGATACTCGCATGTTACACCTCTGCTCCGTGAGCTGCATTGGCTTCCAGTTGCCTTCCGGGTGAGATTCAAGGTGCTGGTAATGACCTACAAAGCCCTACATGGCATGGGTCCGGAGTACCTTAGGGAGCACCTGCGGCCGGCATCAACTTCCCTCCGCCCAGTGTGCTCCCACAGAGGGGGCCTCCTCAGGGTGCCACCGGTCAGAGAATGCCGACTGATGGCCCCCAGGGGGAGGGCGTTCTCTGTGGGTGCGCCTGACCTTTGGAACCGATTACCGGTTGAGCTCCGGATGGCTCCCGACCTTCGCTCCTTCCGACGTGATCTAAAAACCTATTTGTTTGAACAAGCCGGCCTGGTCTGATGGGTTTGGGGTTTTAATTATGGTTTTTAAGTAATTTATTTATTGTATTTGGGCACTATGGTTTAATTTGTTTTTAATTTTTGTATTTTGGTATTTTTACTATTTATTGCCCTGTTCACCGCCCTGAGTCCTTCGGGAGAAGGGCGGTATATAAATTAAATAAAATAAATAAATAAATGATACCTCCAGCGTGAAGGGGAGGGGAATTTAGCTCAAAGTATCTGCCTATGTAGGTATTTCTTGCTTTATATGCAATCATCACTACCAGCATACACATTTTACTTCTCTCTCGTCAGACTCCTCCCATTCTCTGTTTCCCAGTGTTTGAAAAGTATATGCCCGTCAGTTGAGACTGCATCTCAAGTTTCCAGTAAAAGGAAAGTTTATGCCGCAACAAATGTGCCCATCTATAGGTTTTCTGGTCCAGATAAATACACTTGAGCACTATACCTTGATCTGCAAGTACAAGAGCACCAGCCTCCAGTGCAAAATCTCCAGAGGAACTCTCACGAGACAGAGTTACAGTCAGACCAGATGTGGTAGTGGCATTGCCACAGACATATACTCCACGAGGTGCAATATTGCACACAGCCTGAGGAAACAAATTGAAAATGTTAGCCTTGCATATTATGGATCAATTACCCATGTTGATAACATACCCAATTATATTAAAAAGAATAAAATCCCCAAGGAACAATATACATACATTCTGAAAAAACAGGATATCCAGTGCTACAAAATACTATTTAAAACAACTTGATAGTTAAGCATGAAAAGCAAGCTGTATGCATAAACAGATAAATCCATACTTGCAACATCTGACTTTTGCCCAGTCCTGGATCTCCAACCATGAGAATATGTGGGTCCCCTCGAACAGGAATCCTATTTTTATCATCCATATATTTTTGGCATCCTCCAAATAGTGCCAACACTAAGCCAGCTTTTACCATCTGTGACACAAGATAGCAATCCATAAAATATTTGCAAGGGATAATTCAATCAAAGTAGTACAAGATCCAGATAGTCTCTATCAATATTTGTAAGAAGCTTCTAACTCTTCACAAGTAGAAATAAAAATGAAATGGAAACAAAAGTTCAGACAAAAAAAACTCCTTAGTTTCATTTCTTTCAAAGTCTTAAGAAGTGCAGCATCAAATAAAGTCCTCTAAAAAATTGTTACAAAATCTTTTACACCACAATAATGTAAGAACAGTAACAATGTTATTTTACCATGCTAGTCTTAGTAACTGTTATGCAGTTTTTAATTCACGAAGCATTTTAATAAAATAATGGTGCATTTTTATAGGCAGCTATCAGGCATATTGTCAATACCTCTCTATATAGTTTTATTAAGGTCTTGAAAAGAGGCATAAATCAGATTAAGTGAGGAATAAAAAACTCATTTTAATGCTGATGTAATATATTAAATAATATTAATAATGCTAATAGAGGGGTTTTAATTAATGGAAATACCAAACTAAGAATAATCTCATTCACATTTTCTTTGCAGACCATTAAAATATAGTTTATAAACTAGGCCCATAATATATTTTATTTTCTACTAAGCATTTGGAATACAAACCATTGAATATTTCTAATAGAGTATACTTACCTCATGACCATAAATAGTAGGACAGAGAGAGCTAGGAAGAAAAAAAAAGTATTACCAGGTTAAATATAATGGGGAAAAACTATTTAAGATTATATATCTCAGATCTATTTATTCACAAATGCTGTATAAAGGGAATGCATATGGAGCATCATTCATCTGAATTATGTGGCATGTGCGATACTAATTACGTATGGATGCATACTGGATGACCTTTTTTGGGGGGGGAATTATCCTTTTATGTATACAACTTAAGGCGGCAAACTTATCAATATTCCATTTTCCTCCTATTTTCCTCAGAGCAACAATCCTGTCAGCTGGGTTGGGCTGAGAGAGAGTGATTGGCCCAATGTCACCCAGCTGGTTTTGGGCCTAGGGCCGGACTATATCTCAGAATCTCCTGGTTTCTAGGCCAGCACATTAACCACTACACTAAACTGGTTCTCTCATATCAAATTCTATAGCCTTCTAAAATCACATTGGCACAGGGTTCAAAGTTTGAGATTATTACTAGACAGAGGAGACCCAAGGCAGCCAAGAATACAGGAACATGCAAGGCTGCAATCTATAGCATCTGGCTTTCCTATCCTCTGAAAAGTTAAGTTTTCTAAAATTCTAAATTACATATTGTGGGGGTGAAGAAAAACTCAGAAAATTTAAATTCTCATCAGAACAAATAATATCTACTAGATATTAGCTACTCTTTGACAGGCAAATAGAAGTAGAACTGTGGCAAAAAAAGCAAATATAGTACCAACAGTAATAGGCACCACCTACTTGTGTTCAACACCACTTGAACACAATTAGGACCGACAAACTCCCTATCAGTCAATTGCAAACACAGCTTTAGTTGGAACAGCTTGCATCCTGTGATGATATCTTTAATACCATCAAATAACATCTGCCTACCCCTGTTCCTTAGAAAGGACTCCCTAAGTGGATACTAATGCCAAATCCAGTCTAAAAAAACATCTGGCTGATTATAATAGTAGTAATGACATTTTGTTGCAATGTTTTTAACTATTTTAATTTTACATTAAAGCCACCTAGAGCCTTTTGGAATGGGTAGCTATGCCAAATCTAAATTATTATTATGCCATTGAAATCAATTAAAGTTAAATATAAGTAGCTGTGTAAGGCTTTATCTTTTAGATTAGATAGGATTTCCGGCACATGAATAAATGTTTACTCGTTACACAAAAAGAATTCTTGCACTGTACTCTTACTTAGACTATCCTTTTAGATAACAAACAAGCCACAGAAATAAATCATTGTAGCCTAGAATTAAATCTATTGTATACTGAAAATAATGCTTAAAAGACAGAGTGGACACATATAACCTTTATAACCTTTTTAAGCATCATGCTTTGTCCATAATGGTGTTTGTGATGTCATAAATGGTATAGCTGACATCATCTCCTACATCTGAAGCTTTTCAACAGTGCTGTATTTTGCCAGCAGCGCAGGTAATATTATCTGCCATTTCCTACGATGCTGTTAAGAACTCAGAGTAAGAGCCCTTTGCTGCATTTCCATTAGTTCAACAGTGTGGTAAGACAGTTTCCAAATATTTATTGTCAGAATTGTATCTTGCCTTTCATATGGGTGGGGAAAGATGTAACATTCCCTCCAATTTTTCTCAACCACAACACTTCCAGTGAGAAAGATGGAGTTAACAGACAATGATTGGCTGCAAGTCACTTACAGTAAAAAGCCGCAAGTGGACTTGAGCCTGCATTTCCCTCAATGCCAATCAAACAGCTTAATCAAACAGTGCACCACACTGGCTCTCAATAGTTCTTATTTTCATATTTAAAACACCTAAATTTTCTTGTTTTGCTGATTTATATAATCTTATATATCTGATGGATGTGTTAGGACAGATCCCCCATTATTATTAGAAGCTTTGTTTTTTTAGAGAAGGTTCTCTTGCATTAAAACAGAATTACGATTTACTCTCATCAGGCACCAACAGTAGCACTTACTAACTTCATCTGGCTTGGAAACTAAGCAAGATCAGGCTTGGTTAGTAGTTAGATGGGAGATTGCCAGGATATCCCAGTCCTGTAAGCTTTATTGGGAAAGTGAACAACTGCTCATGAAGAAGGAAAAGGCAAACTAGTATTGTGCAAGGCCAACTCCGTGGGTGTGTTACCAACCACTTGCGCATGGGTCACAAAAAGACTAATTTATAGTCACACTGAATTTCCTGACAATGGTACTATCTAATTATTCTAGGCTCTCATCCTGGATGGGGACTTTCTACATCCTGTTTCTCTAAGCCCTATTTTCAACCCAGTTCTAGAATATCCATAAAGGAAAATATTTGCAGCTCAGGGTTGAAATGAGAGGATCCTTGGTGTTCTCTGAGCTTGGTTGTTTTCTTGCAGACATTTCATCACCGAAACTAGGTAACATCATCTGTGCTATCAGACCAGTTTGGGTAATGAAATGTCTGCAAGAAAACAACCAATCTCAGAGAGCACCAAGGACCTTTAAGCTCTAGAATACCCAGAAGGAAAAAGCATAAAAGGATAAATATCATGTGCAGAACACATTAGATATTTTAATTGCTTTGATTGCTTGTTTTGATCTGGATGTTTAGAACATTATGACTCCTACTGAACTAAATGCTAGAGGCAACTTGTGGTTACTTTTTCATGAATATCAAGAATATCTTGTAAGGGTCCAATCTGATACTTTTTTCTACAAAATCATTTTCATGTTTTGAAGATGTTAGGAATTCAGACACATTTAATAACTGATGTTTTACAAAATGTTTTTGTTATACAAAAGATCATGTACTCCAGACATGTGTGAATACTCAAAAGGGTTAGCTGAAATGGGGGGAGGGGGGGAGATGCAAATAAAAACCACGGGCTTGCAATAAATTACATACCTGACAAGAAGCTTGAACAGATTCTCTTCAGCTTGTATTTCCTGGACTGCATAAAGATCTTTAAGTGAAAACTCCATGCATCCTTGCTGGTTTAATCCATGTTCATAATTCTTGATTTTCTGGCCTTTTGTATTACTGATAGAGTTTGCTTCAATGTATAATAGGAAGACACATTTATCATTTTTATTTCTTGATGTTCCTGTTAAAATATCAATAGTAAGATCATGATAATCTTTCTGCATTAGGATGTAACGTAGGCTATTACCTGGTTTGGGTAATGAAATGTCAACCCTGAACTAGACATATTTTCATTTATTAGCTGGCTTTAAATGCCCTGTTTGCAAAGCATATTTATTTACTGCATTTGTACCCCACCATAATCCAAGTGATACTTGGAGGCTTAAATGATGGAGAAACATTACAAAAGCCACAATAAATCTTAAAATCCAGTAAATAAAATAAGCTACAAAATCCAAGTGAACTAAGGGAAAGTTACCACAAGATAAAAATATAAAAATGGCTAAAATTTCATGTTTAATCATAATGGTCTCTGGAAATGTTGAATTTTCACTATCCTGAATGATATCATACTGCTCCAGAAGACTGCTCTGCCACTAAAAACGCAGCACCTTTTAGCTTCAACTGTCCTCACTACCCAGAAGTAGAATACTAAGAGCGGTTTCTTTGTGAAAACACTATTTTCAAGTAGTTGTGTACCAATATAGTGATCTCTGTTTTAATTTAAATCTCATGGCTGTAGTCTTTGACACTAATTAAGTTTCACTTTTGGCCCACTAATTGGGCAAAATACGAATATACACATAGCAACTGAATTAATAGCCATTTTCTAAAATAGATATGTTAATATATAAAATTTGATATAGTTCACCTTCTTCCGTGTTCGATACCTTGACAATTCCTGCAACAGTAATCACATCACCTGGAACACAACTATCTACAAGATCATGAACCAATTCACATTCTATTGTCCGGGGAATTCTCCCAGCTTCTCGCTGATCATCTGACATGAGTTCTTGAATTCTGGAATACCAAGTTAATAAAAAAAAGAAAGAAAAACATGATACCACTGGTGGAGGAGAATGAAGATTTATAAAACATTGAGCATGTATAGGTAGGCCAAAACAAGCATTCTGACTTTTGCTTTGGTTTTGGAGTACCAATATATTTCTGGGAAACACTTTTTAGAGCTGAAGATAGGTTGAAATGAATTATGAATTAAAGATCCACAAAATCTTTCTTAAAATATGCACCCATCCACCCTCAGAAACACACACATATCTTATGGAGAAAAGAGAAGTACAAGTAGCCAGAGTTCAATAGGGAACGGTTGCTGGAATTGGGTATGTGTAGTTTAATGAAGAGAAGGGTGAGGGGTGACATGATAGCAGTGTTCCAATATCTCAGGGGCTGCCACAAAGAAGAGGGAGTCAAGCTATTCTCGAAAGCACCTGAAGGCAGGACAAGAAGCAATGGATGGAAACTAGTCAAGGAGAGAAGCAACCTAGAACTAAGGAGAAACTTCCTGGCAGTTAGAACAATTAACCAATGGAACAACCTCCGGAAGTGGTGAATGCTCCAACACTGGAGGTTTTTAAGAAGAGACAGCCATTTGCCTGAAATGGTATAAGGTTTCCTGCCTGAGCAGGGGGTTGGACTAGATGACCTCCAAGGTCCCTTCCAACAACAACAACAACAACTTCTTCTTCTTCTTCTTCTTCTTCTTCTTCTTCTTATTATTATTATTATTATTATTATTATTACTATTATTATTATTATTATACCAAACTTACAGAAAAAGGACATTACTATCTCTGGATTAAAGAAAACTTTCTATCTTTGAATGGAATTACTATTCAATAGAACTTTTTAACATTACAATAAAAGAGATTGTACAATTAATTCCTCACATTTACTATAAAATCAAACTGTAAATAATCTAAATTTCCAAAATATTGGGGAAAATTATATATTTACTTAATCGACTGCCAGTCCACGGTAACCGTGTAAGGAGAACTTCTATCTGCAGTGAAGGATCGTCCGTGACATTCAGGCAAAGAACACTGAAACACATTAATGTTCAAATTTAGTACAAAAAAAAAAGTTTATACCACAGCCGTATTTATTGTGCTTGTTTTGGGGAGGCTTGCACTTATACTTAATTTTTCTTTTCATCATAAATAATACCCTTAAAATGAATTACAATTTGTAAAATCCCTTTTGTCAAAGTGTTCATGTCCTTAAAACGTGCAGTAAACTGCACAGCATGAAAATGTATTACTTTAAATACTAATCACGAAAAGTAGGAGGTAGAAATTTTGATTTGAGGGCTTTTTTATTACCTTTGTTGGGAGAGTGTATTTTCCATCAGGGAGAGGAAAACTCTGAGTATTTCCACAGGTGCTGCATATAAAGGCCATCTTAGTGCAGATAGGTTTAATGTTACTGACACGCACAACAGTCCCACGTAAAGCTACATACTTCCCATAGCAATTAGCTCGAATATTCTTAATTTGAGTAATTGGATCGTAGTTGTACACTCTAAAAATATTAAAATATATTCAAATAAAATAATAATATACTGATAATTCAGTGAGAGTTCATCATGTTTAAAATAATGGCACTATTCATATAATAGCAATTGGTGAAAATAATGGTTTGTGTTATAAATTCGAGTGGTAATAAACAAAATTAATTTGTCATAACTTACATGTGTCATGCATGGATTTAAATGAAACTGAATGTCATTTTCTCTAAATTAGGGGTGTCAAACTGCCGGCCCCCGGGGCCAGATGTGTCCTGTGGAAGCCGCGCCTACCCATTGCCACCAATGGCAAAACTGTCCCGATACACTGCACGACGTCACAAGTTTGACATGTCTGCTCTAAATGAAGCCAATGCATTATCATTTTTTTAGAAGAATATACTGCATATATTAAAATAACATTTTTTTCTATTGTGAGTCAGTCTTAGCACAAACAAATTATAATTGTAAAAACTTATTTCTATGTATCCACTTTCATTTATACTGGAAATTATTTTAACAGACCAAAAGCTGCATGTATGTATGCATTTGGATATTAATGCATGTTAATAGTTAATGACAATATTAAACATAAAAAAACTTCCTGGGATAAAGTTTTCTTTATTATTTGCTACATTCAGTTTAGGAATCTTTATAATGTCGTAATTGTTATGCCTTCCAGAAAATAATAGATCCAATGGTGCAAAAAACCAAAACATTCAATAATGTCTTGAAATGTTTAGTCCTGCTACAATGATTTGGTACAGATTTGGTACAGTGATGAGATCTTTTCAAAGCAATGTTCTCCAAGGCAGAAAATAATTACTGCTACATGGTCTAAATCAGGGGTGTTAAACTGCCGGCCCACGGGCCGGACACATTACGCGGAAGCCGCACCCACCCCATTGCCGGCAATGGCAAAACAGTCCCGATACGTTGCACGATGTCACATGACGCGAGTTTGACAGGTCTGGTCTAAATGAAAGTTCTTATTACTTGCATTCAGGCATAATAAAACCCAAGATTGCCTTCTGGAGAAGGTCTATTTTAGGCACACTTAAGCCCATTTATTTTATTAGGTCTATTTCCAAATAACATACTTCTCTTATTTCTGAGTAATTAATGGCTAACCCTGCAGATGTCTATGATTTCTATAGAATAGTTTCCCAGGAGGGATAATATAGAAAATTGCATTTGCTATAAAGTAGGAAGGGACGCGGTGGCTCAGTGGGTTAGGATGCTGAGCTTGTCGATCAGAAGGTCGGCAGTTTGGCGGGTCGAATCCCGAGTGCCGCGTAACAGAGTGAGCGCCTGTTACTCGTCCCAGCTTCTGCCAACCTAGCAGTTCGAAAGTACGTAAAAATGCAAGTAGAAAAATAGGGACCACTACGGTGAGAAGGTAACAGCATTCCATGCGCCTTTGGCATCTAGTCATGCTGGCCACATGACCACGGAGTCGTCCTCAGACAAGCGCTGGCTCTTCGGCTTTGAAACGGAGATGAGCACCGGCCCCTAGAGTCGGAAACGACTAGCAAGCATGTGAGGGGGAACCTTTACCTTTACCTTTATAAAGTAGGAATGGAAAAATATTTGGCCTCACAAATCAAATAAACAGGAAGATGCAGTTCTATCAAGGCATTTCTCTGAACTAATTGTGGCTTGATAAATCTAAATGTGGGCAGAGAAATTATTCCTACATGCAGCAATGCTATTACTGCTCATTATTTCAATTAGGTGACTGAAGGACTGGTGTAGCTGGCTTGAGTCAGAGAAACTCCATTTTTGTCCGTTTCCCTTTTTAGCACCTTGCTATGCCTTAAATATTCTTGAAAAGATCATGTGGTGGCTATTATATATATAAAAAAGTACCATCCTTTCCCCCAGAAGCAGTAGATTTAAATCTAATTCCTCTTTCTTTTTTATATACATTATCTAGAAAATTTTGTATAAGCTATCGATTAGAAAGAGAAGGACAAGGAGGGCTACAATATATTGGTAATGAACCCACTTTCTAAGAGGGCCATCTACCTACCAGTGGTAGGAGTAACTTACTAGTTGTTGCCTATTGCTGCTAATTATCATGTGATTTTTGTGTTTTTTGAAATGTATAAATTTACTGTACGTTTCAGAGGTTCTTGATTTGTGACTTGGGTCCCAAGAGCACCTCTTTGTTGCTGTACAGAATAAAGAGGTTGAAATTTCCTGTGATAAATTGGCTCTTTACACCAGGTTAAAAACAACCCCAGCATTGACTGGGCCAATCCACCATTTGGTCAATATGACTGCTGGTACAAGTTCAGTATCACCTTTCTGTGATATTCCAGAAATTAATAACATTATTAAACTTTTTTAGGATTTCTTCTGCTATCTTTTTTCTCAAAAATGTCAGAGACTTAAAGAGTTCTTGCCATTCTGTACTCCTATACAAGAAAGTTTACAAAACTTTAAAAAACATTTTCAGTTTTTCTCATAATTGAACGATTTAAAAAATAGATACCTTGCATGAATATGTGGCACATTTACAATAGGCTCTTCATCAATGGGTAGCCCTTCTTGCTCTTGCAGTTTTGCAGCATGCTTTTCGAGGTCTTTGATCAAGACCTAGAGAACAAAAAAGAAACTGCCTGAATTCCATTAAATAATTAATATAGAAATATCATTTTTAGAAGCAGATGGTGCTTTTAACTATCAAAGGGAAGATTTTTCTTGCAATTTATTTTTCTTTTCCACTGTAGTATGCACTGTCCCTTCCATACCATTCCAAAGGATCCCTAATCCCCACAAATGAGGTTGTTTAGAGGCCTCTGCAATTAAAGAGACCAAACTATTTAGCATTGTAAAGCAAAATGTGTTTGTAAAGCACCGCAGTTCCAAGTCCTAATGCAGCTGTATTTAACTTTCATCTGCTACTGTGTGTGAGAATTCTGATGTGAATATCAGCAAAGATGCTGTGCTTGCACACATGCGCAGACACCCGAACAGCCTTTGAAGGAACTACATGAGACCTCGAAATGATGGGACCGCTTTAATTCATATTCTGCTCATGCTAGCCTGCTTTTCAAAACCAAGGTAATCTTGCTTAACACACATACAGAGGATTAGCATACATAAGCAGGATTTCACTATCAAGCAGTTATAAAATGTCCATAATCCTTCCTTTTTTTATTATCACATCATTTAACCCAAGGATATAAAAAAATGGTTTAAGATTTGGGCTCAAACTTTATGTAAATTTCTAAGTCCTGTTGAATTCAGCCAGGCTTAATTTTAAGATATGTGTATGTATGGATTGTATTATTATTATTATTATTGCTTTTTATTGAAGTGTAAATATATTTGTTCTCTTATACCAGATAAGATTTGCATTTTGTGTATAAGGCTTTGGAATGTAAAAATATCTATTACTTGTCTAGTGCACTTACCTGGTGTATGGCCAGACCCATGCAGTCTAATATTTTTTGAGGCGTATCTCTTAATTCAGCAGCAACATCAGGTAACGATTCCACTAATTCTTTATCGCATATCAGTTCCTTATAATCCACAAGAATACCTCCTTTTCTTTCTATTTCATCCTATAAAATAGAGGTGCGTTGAATTGGTGTTCAGTAAAGTTATAACTCTGTTTGTCGTTTACTCCATTACACATTATTTTAATCACAGTCGTAAACTGTTCAAGCCTTCTCAAATATTAAAGACTGCCAAAAATACCAATCATGGATTTAACTGCCTCATATTCCAAAATACACATCATTTGCATTATATGATGATGCTCTCACGTGTTCTTTGTTCACTGAACCTAGCAACACCACTGACTTATACTACCCTCTTTTCACTGAGCACAAAATAAAAAGGATAAATTATATAAATTTGACTGAAAGATAACAATACACTGTGTAACTAGTTAAACATGTGAACAACAAAACGGGTATAGTTTAGGACAAGGAAACTCTTCCTCATTTTCTAAAAATTTCTTCTATTTGTCCATCCATCCAAATCTTAGCATTAAACATCATATCATAGGGAACTGAAGAAAAAGATTAAATAAATTTTCTAAAGGTTCTTACAGAATCAATCTGCAAACTCTTAGGAAAAACAAAATTAAAATGTTCATAAATACCAGAAATACCTTGGATTCTCTCAGCACAAGAAGCAAATATACAAACGTGCATGGTTAAACCAGCTTCAGAAAACAAAAGTATCCAAAACAACATATAATCTAATAACTTACCTTATCATAAAACTCTATTCGAGATTTGAAAAAAGTTTCAAAAGCTTCAATCTTCTGAACAAAAGGTGAGTTGTCATCATATACTGAATTAGAGAATGTTGATTAATACAGTTAATATAGTTATGGCTGTAGATAACATTGAACATATAAGAACATATTAAACTCATTATTGATTTTACAAGCCAATCTTTAATATACTAACAATACATTATATTTAGTGCAACTTTAAAAAGTTCTGCTGAGGATTTAAAGACACTCCATTAATATTTACAATACTAAGAATTTCATTTCTTCAGGTAAACATAATCTTGACAATCTTTTATTTTACAAGCATTACTTCGACTGCAATTATCATACTTAATGAAGCTACGTGCCAGAGAGAAATCTTATAGCTTCATTTTATGAAGTTTTAGGCATGCCCAAAATAAGTAGTTGAATTTACATGATACAGGTTTTTAACCATCATGTGATGTAGCACTAAGTTATAATGAGAGAATTCAGACGCCATACCAAGACCAATTACATTAAGGTTAGCAGAGTGTGTGAAATCCAACTACAAACTGCTTAGCAATGCAGAGGAATGATACAATGTTAATATTTCATTGAACACAGGTTTACTTCATCATACATATGAAAACTATTGAGCTGCATGATAAGGAAAGTCAATATAATACTATTGTATTTTAGAAGTTTTTATATTTAAAAAACTAAAAGTTTAAGAACTTTTTATCATATTCTAAAACACATATTGAATTTATTCCTGATAGGGAGACTCGATTTTAATTTGTGTACCTTTCAAAATATTATATAACTTTTTTATATAGGTTTGTTTATTGCAAACAGCACAACTTACACAAACCTTATTTCTGCATGAAACAAACCGTACTACTCAATATGCAAATCCAAATGTTTACCCAAAAGTATTCTGCTTGCATTTTATTTTTTATATAGTATCAGAGATATGCATAGCAGATTTGACATACTGAAGTCAGATTTAGACATCACATTAAATTGTAATGGTGGTGGTTTTTTAGTGTTTGTTCCACTTGGTTGCAGCATTCACTTGATTTGCACTGCACTCACCTAGTCCACACTCAAAGCTGTCAATGCAGGATGCAATAAACCTTGTTTTTCATTTGGCTTGTTGCAGAGTCTGAGGTTGATTAGAGCTGAGAGGGAATGAGTGGTCCAAGTTCACCCAGTGGATTTCTGTGCACTAAGGGTGACTAGAATCTAGTCCCTCCAACTTCCAGTCCAGCACCAGCACTATACTGTATTAGCTCTTTCTCACTTTATGTTGTGACAGTTATACTAAAATAAGCCACATGCTTGTTATTTCATCACACCAACTCAACTTCTTCAGTCAAATGCAATTTGCGATATATGTGGGAACACGCCTCTGCCAATCCAACCAAAGGGTGATACTCCAGTCCTGCGTACCTCATTCAGGCAGAGTAGGAATTTATGTGGACAGAACAGGAACAATTTCTGGCAGTGAGCCTGCTTTGTGTGTGCAATTAAAAAAAAAATCTGTGACCCTGTCCTCAAAATTTGCTCATGGTTTCCCAGAGCATCATGTTCTACAGCTTGTAAATTTCAACTCTAATCAGCTCTCAGTTGTACCATATACAAAGAAAGAAAGCCCTCACCTTCAGAGAAATAAAGTTTCCAACCTTTATATGGAGCATCCTGGTGCAGAAGAGTTTGAATAAGATGAGGTTGTGCTGAAAAGTATCCCCTCAAATAGTCAGTGATAAAATTGAGCATTTTAAATTTGTTATTAAAAACAATTTATATACATGCTGTAGCTGCAAATAACATCTAAAATAATAAAGGTAATAATTGCCTGTACAGGGGGACAACCTGATCGTAAGATGCATCTTTAAAAATTTCATCTAAGTTATAGCATAGTAATCCAGGCATTGTATTATGCTATTATAAGTGGGGGGGTTTTCCAGAAACTTTTTTTTAAGTCTCCAAAGCAAATAAGTCATGCAGGGATGTTCCTGAGATATTTGGAATGACTTTGATTGAAACCTTCTAGGTCTTTTCATTCAAACAATATCATTGGTGGCACCCCATACCTTTTGGAATTATGCCAACCCATATGGTTGGCCCTCCAGAAAAGGCCAAGGCAAGCAGCCAAAAGGATAAGCAAAGTTCCCAACCGGTTGAGCTCAAATATATTTTATTTTTGGCTGCCATTTCATTGTTTTAACTGTGAGAGGGCTTTAATGGTATGCATTGTTTTCTTGTTTTAGGTGACTTTTGTACACTGCTCAGAGTCATCCTTCTTCACTTGGGCAATCATAGGTAAAGGTAAAGGTTCCCCCGCACATGCGTGCTAGTCGTTTCCAACTCTAGGGGCCAGTGCTCATCTCCGTTTTAAAGCCGAAGAGCCAGCGCTTGTCCGAGGACGTCTCCGTGGTCATGTGGCCAGCATGACTAAACGCCAAAGGCGCACGGAACGCTGTTACCTTCCCACCGTAGTGGTCCCTATTTTTCTACTTGCATTTTTATGTGCTTTCAAACTGCTAGGTTGGCAGAAGCTGGGACGAGTAACAGGCGCTCACTCTGCTATGCGGCACTCGGGATTTGACCCGCCAAACTGCCGACCTTCTGATCGACAAGCTCAGCGACCTAACCCACTGAGCCACCGCATCCCATAAGAAATCATTCATATCATATGAATGCTATAAATATAGCTGTGGAATTAACATACCCGATACTACTTTCTCGTCAGCATTTTTCCAGTTTTCTCTCTGTCCACTTCCTTTTCCTCTCCCTTGCCATCTTCCTCTTCTCCACCTTGGAAAACCACCTCCTCCTCGTCCAGAACCTTTCTTGCTAGGCTCAGTACTCATCTTGGCATTTTAACAGATCTGCATCCTGAATTAATTAAAAGACAATAGATGTGTAGCATACATTAAGGTTGGAAGTAGTAATTAAGGCAGACATCAATTTGTTTCTATGGTGGTGTTTGTACATTATTTTAAGTAGCCGTTTACTTCAGGTTCCTGGCCTCTAGCCCCTCCATATGCCCCAAAGGTAAATACCCGGCTAAGTCTGTAAATCAAACTAAATCCTGGTTTAGCTATTTTTTATTGAATAAATCATAGTTACTTTTGGACAATGTTTTACACTTTTGTTTACAAATGACAAACAATAAGATTTACACAATACATCAGGCCCAAACCAAATCATAATATTATGGATAAGCTTATATATGAATCTTCAATATCAAGTTATCATTTCCAGGCATTAACTGAGCCACGAAGAATAGCAATTCAACAACATTTAGAAAATTTCAATTCCCTATCCCTGACTCCCGTTAACTACTGTAGAAAGTTAGGCTAGTTTAAAGGAACTTCAGGCGTGAGCTAATGTGGTAAACCCATGATTCTTGGAATTGAATCCTATAGGCACAACACAAAAAAGCTATCCAAATACACGTGTTGCAAATCTATTTAAGAATCAATTAATACAGCCAGGGTTACTTTCAAATAAATTTTGATAGCTCTGCACCAACCATACCCTTTCACTGCAAACGCAAAATCATTTTTAAAAAACCGTATGTATACGTGTAACTCAGGGGTCTTCAAACTTGGCCCTTTTATGACTTGTGGACTTCAACTCCCAGAATTCCTGAGCCAGGCACGCTGGCTGAGGAATTCTGGGAGTCGAAGTCCACAAGTCATAAAAGGGCCAGGTTTGAAGACCCCTGATGTAACTATTCAAGGAAAACATTTATTAAAACTGCTACTAATCAGAGGACCCCTTCTTTCTTTCCCAAGCACACTCCATGGAGTCAACAATTTTTTTAAAAAGGAATATAACCCAACTATCGGTGAAGCTAGTCAACCTCTATCAGGCGTCCGCAACTTCAGACTAAATGTACCCCTCCATATAGTTCGGCGTTCCTCCATTGGAGTGAAACATAAAAGAAATCCTCGGCCATTCCGCGGGGAAACTCGGCTACATTTTTGTCTCTCGAACGCTTCGCTTTGGAGGTTCAAAGTCGTCAGTTACCGCTGAATGCAGCAGAGAGAAAGACGTGAAAACGTATCCGACCGAAAGCCGAGGGCGACTTGCCACAACGCCTCAAAGCGTCCCCGGTCGTCCGCACCTGAACCTCCTCCCCGTCGGTTCCCCTCGTTTCGTTTCGCTCTTCCATTTAATTTTGGCGCGGCGCAGCGAAGCCTCCCTCGGCATCGGGCGCTCGGCACCAATCAGAAACGACGCCGCTGCGCTTGCCGCGATTTCCGTAAGCGGGAAAAGGCAAGTCACGTGGGGCTCTTAACGTCCCTATTCCCTTCTTTCCCAACCTTTAAGGGATGTGGAACTTCAACTCCCAGAATTCCGTAGTACACAATGAGCATCGTGGAGAATTCTGGGAGTTGAAGTCCATATTACCCATTAACGTGGCCGACGTTGGAAAGCAGTTGCGTGCAGACTTCTGGTTGATATATGGACGAAAGGAGTTGCCTCCCACGTGCTTTTCCTGCCTCAGTTGCTGGAGAAAGATTTAAGATGCTTGTGAAGCGAGAGGGAAGTCTCCCTCCATTTGACTTAGGCTAGCTAGAGGCAACGAAATGATATATGATCAGGGCTTTTTTTGTCATTGAAGGCTCAGAACGGAGTTCCGACACCTTTTTTGGATGGAACCTTGTAGGGTAGGGCAAGGCAGGTTGTATGACATGTGTGAGTTCCGGCACCTTTTTCTTTTACAAAAAAAGCACTGTATATGATCCTAGCATATTGTGCCAATGTACCCGATTTCTCACCGATTCCCTTCCCAAAAGCCCTACCCGCAGGACAAAAGAGATTCTTTTCTCTGTTACTAGCCGGATCCTGGTTGTTTTTCAAGTATATATATGACCTTTATGCCTCCTTGGCAAGTCAAGCCTCTCCTAGAGTTGGAAGCTGCGTTTTGAATGGAGCAAATGAATGATCACTCGAGGGCGTATGCTGTTAAAACATCTGTCACGAACGCATCTTTCGTCCGTAGTCTAGGAAATAATGTATCACTGTGATGAAACACTTATTTTTAAAAGGAACATTTTACGAATGGAGGCAAATATAGGTGTCTCAGGATCTGGCAAAGAACATTATTTTTTTTCCAAGGTTATAAACCTTTATTGTCAAAGTACAACATGTGTACATTGAGATTAGCTGAGCCTCCCCCCCCCTGCTCTCTCCCCCCAACACACAGTGACAACAAACCCTCCATCCTACCACACCATGTGAACCAACTACACCACACACCGGTCTCCCAAGTCAATTCTGCATAAGATTATGTCCCATTTAAAAGCCTAACAGCCCATGGATAAAAGCTATTTTTCAGCCTGTTGGTACGGCTGGCTATATTCCTATATCTCCTACCGGATGGTAGGAGAGTAAAGAGATACCGTCCAGGGTGTGAGTCATCCCTGAGAATCTTCCTCACTCTTCCAAGGCAACGAGCCCTGGCGATGTCATCCAGTGGTGTCAGGGAACAGCCCACATGAATGCACATGAATCAATTATGTGACGTAGCAGCGTTACAACACTAACTTCTCCATGCGTCCGGCCCGAAACGGAGGAGAGTGGAGAGTTGTATAAAATGAGCCCGGAAGCTCCAGCTCCTAAGTTAAATTAGTAATCGTCTCTTTTTCTACCTCTATGTTGTAAACCAGAAAAAGAGTCTCTACATAGAGACGTCAAATTATAGAGCGGCCGCACAACCCTACGGAAAAAAAAATCCCTAAGTGCGCGAGAGAGTTGCCGGTTGACTGCAGTTGCCCGGTGTTGTTGTTTTTAACCCCCATCGGACTCCTTTTTCACGTGGCCGCTGTGGGCGCCGCTCACGATCCCCAGGGCGCTCAGCGCCCTCTCTATCCCTCGATCTTTATGACGAAATGGCAGCCGAGACCAGGGCTCTTCAAACTTGGCCCTTTTATGACTTGTGGACTTCAACTCCCAGAATTCCTCAGCCAGCCACGCTGGCTGAGGAATTCTGGGAGTTGAAGTCCACAAGTCATAAAAGGGCCAAGTTTGAAGAGCCCTGGTCCAAGACCAACCGCTCTTCAGGAGAAAGGAAACAAAAGTCGCTTCCGTGGCTCGTGCTTTTGGGGGAAACCGGAAGAGGGCCTTTCCTGAGTTGGCGCTTGCGCGCGAGGTTGTTTTGTGTTTTTTTTTCCTCCCCGTTTTCTTTTTCCGCGTGGAGTTCCGTCAGTTTCCTCGGCGTGAGGACTTCGGAAGGGTCGCCATGGAGGCGTCTCCTCGGTCCTCTTCTCCCCATGTCATCCGCGAGGGAGACTGGGCTGTGCTGAAGCGGGACGACGTGTTCAAAGCGGTCGCCGTAGTGAAGCGAAGGTAAGCCTGCTGGTTTAGCGGGGGGCGGGGGGGGAAGCGGAAGCACCTTCATCTTCTCCAGCCTTCTGTTTCATTTCGGCTGATTTTCTGGGGAAAGGAGTTCCGGTCGGTTTGCTGGAACTGGCCTTTCCCGTTCTCCCTTTAGGCAAGAGGATTTCAAACCTGTGCACAGTGTGGTAATTTTCACACTAAGGAAGTTGGGAAATAGTTTTAAGAAGTGTGTTATATTTTTTTTTGAAAAAACAATGTTTTTAGTTCCAGTCCGTTGCTGGAACTGGCCTTTCCCGTTCTCCCTTTAGGCAAGAGGATTTCAAACCTGTGCACAGTGTGGTAATTTTCACACTAAGGAAGTTGGGAAATAGTTTTAAGAAGTGTGTTATATTTTTTTTTTGAAAAAACAATGTTTTTAGTTCCAGTCCGTTGCTGGAACTGGCCTTTCCGTTCTCCCTTTAGGCAAGAGGATTTCAAACCTGTGCACAGTGTGGTAATTTTCACACTAAGGAAGTTGGGAAATAGTTTTAAGAAGTGTGTTATATTTTTTTTTGAAAAAACAATGTTTTTAGTTCCAGTCCGTTGCTGGAACTGGCCTTTCCTTTCTCCCTTTAGGCAAGAGGATTTCAAACCTGTGCACAGTGTGGTAATTTTCACACTAAGGAAGTTGGGAAATAGTTTTAAGAAGTGTGTTATATTTTTTTTTTAAAAAAAACCCAATGTTTTTAGTTCCAGTCCGTTGCTGGAACGGGCCTTTCCGTTCTCCCTTTATGCAAGAGCAGAGGTCTTCAAAGTTGGCCCTTTTATGACTTCTGGACTTCAACTCCCAGAATTCCTCAGCTAGCATGCCTGGCTGAGGAATTCTGGGAGTTGAAGTCCACAAGTCATAAAAGGGCCAACTTTGAAGACCCTTGTGCAAGAGGATTTCAAACCTGTGCACAGTGTGGTAATTTTCACACTAAGGAAGTTGGGAAATAGTTTTAAGAAGTGTGTTATTTTTTTTAAAAAAAAAAACCAATGTTTTTAGTTCCAGTCCGTTGCTGGAACGGGCCTTTCCGTTCTCCCTTTATGCAAGAGCAGAGGTCTTCAAAGTTGGCCCTTTTATGACTTGTGGACTTCAACTCCCAGAATTCCTCAGCTAGCATGCCTGGCTGAGGAATTCTGGGAGTTGAAGTCCACAAGTCATAAAAGGGCCAACTTTGAAGACCCCTGTGCAAGAGGATTTCAAACCTGTGCACAGTGTGGTAATTTTCACACTAAGGAAGTTGGGAAATAGTTTTAAGAAGTGTGTTATATTTTTTTTTTGAAAAAACAATGTTTTTAGTTCCAGTCCGTTGCTGGAACTGGCCTTTCCGTTCTCCCTTTAGGCAAGAGGATTTCAAACCTGTGCACAGTGTGGTAATTTTCACACTAAGGAAGTTGGGAAATAGTTTTAAGAAGTGTGTTATATTTTTTTTTGAAAAAACAATGTTTTTAGTTCCAGTCCGTTGCTGGAACTGGCCTTTCCTTTCTCCCTTTAGGCAAGAGGATTTCAAACCTGTGCACAGTGTGGTAATTTTCACACTAAGGAAGTTGGGAAATAGTTTTAAGAAGTGTGTTATATTTTTTTTTTAAAAAAAACCCAATGTTTTTAGTTCCAGTCCGTTGCTGGAACGGGCCTTTCCGTTCTCCCTTTATGCAAGAGCAGAGGTCTTCAAAGTTGGCCCTTTTATGACTTCTGGACTTCAACTCCCAGAATTCCTCAGCTAGCATGCCTGGCTGAGGAATTCTGGGAGTTGAAGTCCACAAGTCATAAAAGGGCCAACTTTGAAGACCCTTGTGCAAGAGGATTTCAAACCTGTGCACAGTGTGGTAATTTTCACACTAAGGAAGTTGGGAAATAGTTTTAAGAAGTGTGTTATTTTTTTTAAAAAAAAAAACCAATGTTTTTAGTTCCAGTCCGTTGCTGGAACGGGCCTTTCCGTTCTCCCTTTATGCAAGAGCAGAGGTCTTCAAAGTTGGCCCTTTTATGACTTGTGGACTTCAACTCCCAGAATTCCTCAGCTAGCATGCCTGGCTGAGGAATTCTGGGAGTTGAAGTCCACAAGTCATAAAAGGGCCAACTTTGAAGACCCCTGTGCAAGAGGATTTCAAACCTGTGCACAGTGTGGTAATTTTCACACTAAGGAAGTTGGGAAATAGTTTTAAGAAGTGTGTTATATTTTTTTTTTGAAAAAACAATGTTTTTAGTTCCAGTCCGTTGCTGGAACTGGCCTTTCCGTTCTCCCTTTAGGCAAGAGGATTTCAAACCTGTGCACAGTGTGGTAATTTTCACACTAAGGAAGTTGGGAAATAGTTTTAAGAAGTGTGTTATATTTTTTTTTGAAAAAACAATGTTTTTAGTTCCAGTCCGTTGCTGGAACTGGCCTTTCCTTTCTCCCTTTAGGCAAGAGGATTTCAAACCTGTGCACAGTGTGGTAATTTTCACACTAAGGAAGTTGGGAAATAGTTTTAAGAAGTGTGTTATATTTTTTTTTTAAAAAAAACCCAATGTTTTTAGTTCCAGTCCGTTGCTGGAACGGGCCTTTCCGTTCTCCCTTTATGCAAGAGCAGAGGTCTTCAAAGTTGGCCCTTTTATGACTTCTGGACTTCAACTCCCAGAATTCCTCAGCTAGCATGCCTGGCTGAGGAATTCTGGGAGTTGAAGTCCACAAGTCATAAAAGGGCCAACTTTGAAGACCCTTGTGCAAGAGGATTTCAAACCTGTGCACAGTGTGGTAATTTTCACACTAAGGAAGTTGGGAAATAGTTTTAAGAAGTGTGTTATTTTTTTTAAAAAAAAAAACCAATGTTTTTAGTTCCAGTCCGTTGCTGGAACGGGCCTTTCCGTTCTCCCTTTATGCAAGAGCAGAGGTCTTCAAAGTTGGCCCTTTTATGACTTGTGGACTTCAACTCCCAGAATTCCTCAGCTAGCATGCCTGGCTGAGGAATTCTGGGAGTTGAAGTCCACAAGTCATAAAAGGGCCAACTTTGAAGACCCCTGTGCAAGAGGATTTCAAACCTGTGCACAGTGTGGTAATTTTCACACTAAGGAAGTTGGGAAATAGTTTTAAGAAGTGTGTTATATTTTTTTTTTGAAAAAACAATGTTTTTAGTTCCAGTCCGTTGCTGGAACTGGCCTTTCCGTTCTCCCTTTAGGCAAGAGGATTTCAAACCTGTGCACAGTGTGGTAATTTTCACACTAAGGAAGTTGGGAAATAGTTTTAAGAAGTGTGTTATATTTTTTTTTGAAAAAACAATGTTTTTAGTTCCAGTCCGTTGCTGGAACTGGCCTTTCCTTTCTCCCTTTAGGCAAGAGGATTTCAAACCTGTGCACAGTGTGGTAATTTTCACACTAAGGAAGTTGGGAAATAGTTTTAAGAAGTGTGTTATATTTTTTTTTTAAAAAAAACCCAATGTTTTTAGTTCCAGTCCGTTGCTGGAACGGGCCTTTCCGTTCTCCCTTTATGCAAGAGCAGAGGTCTTCAAAGTTGGCCCTTTTATGACTTCTGGACTTCAACTCCCAGAATTCCTCAGCTAGCATGCCTGGCTGAGGAATTCTGGGAGTTGAAGTCCACAAGTCATAAAAGGGCCAACTTTGAAGACCCTTGTGCAAGAGGATTTCAAACCTGTGCACAGTGTGGTAATTTTCACACTAAGGAAGTTGGGAAATAGTTTTAAGAAGTGTGTTATTTTTTTTAAAAAAAAAAACCAATGTTTTTAGTTCCAGTCCGTTGCTGGAACGGGCCTTTCCGTTCTCCCTTTATGCAAGAGCAGAGGTCTTCAAAGTTGGCCCTTTTATGACTTGTGGACTTCAACTCCCAGAATTCCTCAGCTAGCATGCCTGGCTGAGGAATTCTGGGAGTTGAAGTCCACAAGTCATAAAAGGGCCAACTTTGAAGACCCCTGTGCAAGAGGATTTCAAACCTGTGCACAGTGTGGTAATTTTCACACTAAGGAAGTTGGGAAATAGTTTTAAGAAGTGTGTTATATTTTTTTTTTGAAAAAACAATGTTTTTAGTTCCAGTCCGTTGCTGGAACTGGCCTTTCCGTTCTCCCTTTAGGCAAGAGGATTTCAAACCTGTGCACAGTGTGGTAATTTTCACACTAAGGAAGTTGGGAAATAGTTTTAAGAAGTGTGTTATATTTTTTTTTGAAAAAACAATGTTTTTAGTTCCAGTCCGTTGCTGGAACTGGCCTTTCCGTTCTCCCTTTAGGCAAGAGGATTTCAAACCTGTGCACAGTGTGGTAATTTTCACACTAAGGAAGTTGGAAAATAGTTTTAAGAAGTGTGTTATATATTTTTAAAAAAACCAATGTTTTTAGTTCCAGTCCGTTGCTGGAACTGGCCTTTCCGTTCTCCCTTTAGGCAAGAGGATTTCAAACCTGTGCACAGTGTGGTAATTTTCACACTAAGGAAGTTGGGAAATAGTTTTAAGAAGTGTGTTATATTAAAAAAACAAAACAAAACAATGTTTTTAATTAGAAGAAATATTGCTCTTCTAGTGGAATTTCAATTTTTCCAGAAAGAGGCAGCGTGGTTCAATTGTGAGAAGACCAAACCTCATCTCTCTCTCTCTTGGCAGTGGAGCTTCACAGGCTGAAGGTGTTGAGGGACTTGACAGAAAGTTAGAAGTGACTTAGGAATTCATAGCCATCATGACAGTTATGGCCTTTCCCCAAGTTACAGGTGCAAATTGTACGGAAAGCTGCACGTTAGATCTGATTTCTGATTTCATTTTAGAGCAAATACAGTGGGAAAGAACTTTAGCCTGGTCCAGTCACTAAGGAGTTGTCAGCAAGAATATAAAGGTGGCTACTCAGTTAAATTGAGCCTTGGTGGAGCAGTGGGCTAATGCCTCCTTAAGTAACACCAGCTGCCTGCAATTAGTGCAGGTTCGCATCCCACCAGGCTCAAGGTTGACTCAGCCTTCCATCCTTCCGAGGTAGGTAAAATGAGGACCCAGATTGTTGGGGGCAATTAAGCTGACTTTGTAATAATGCCGCTTGGGGTGTGTGTGAAAGCCCTAACAAGCAGGCATATACATAGAATGAAGGCTACTGCTAAGCTTGTAAGCCGCCCTGAGTCTTCGGAGAAGGGCGGGATATAAATGGAATAAAAATAAATAAATAAATAAATTGATGAGTGTGGAGCCAATTCAAGTTCCCCTCTTAAAAGAAATCCCTTTGTAGGGTTCTTAGAGGCAGCCGTTTTCAATCATTGCCCCCTTTTAACAAGCACCAACTTTGGGGGATTCAGAAGAGCAATTAATACCAGATAATATCACTAGAACTTGGAGATAAAATTGAAGGTTATGCCTGTGTATGAGTTGTAATGGTTGTTAGGTACCCCATCTTCCTGTTCTATTTCTATAAAATGTTTCTATTTTATGGAGTAATCTGTTGGTTTTAATCCTATTTATGTATAATTGGCTTGTGAGCCCATCCGCTTAAAATGATATATAAGCCTAGTAAGATAAATGTTCTGATTTTAATCTACTTGCACCTCTTACTCATAAGCCTTATAGTTCTTTCAGCTTACTTGCATTTGAAACGACTTGACTATACTGCAATTCATGTACGCCAGGGGTGTCAAACTGCCAGCCCACAGGCCGGTTTCATCATACCAAAGCCACGCCCACCCCATTGCCGGCAATGCGAAAAGAGTTGCGATACATCGCGACACATCATGTGACGTGGTGAGTTTGACACCCGTGATGTACACCATTTTATTCCTTTTTCAGGTTTTGGGTTGTGAACATTGCTGGATTCTATGTTTTTAACTGATTTATCAATGCTTTTGTTTTTAGAAAAATTAGTTTTGAAAAACAGTGGTTCTTCTTAGATAATGCCATTGGGCATGTTTATGGAACATCATTTGAAGTGACTAGTGGTGGTAGTCTTCAGCCAAAGCGGACATTAGAAGAGATGAATCCAGGTATGAGTCCACCAGAAATTATTTAGAAAGCAGAAGTATGGAATGTGTGTACTTTGACATTATAATCCTGATGCTTTTCTGTAATTCTGATACTTTTCCTGAACAAAGTACAATATGGGGAGGAGGAACAAGGTAAGTATTTTAGGTGCAACTTTTAGTCTATGTGATAAAACTGCCCAGACCAATCTTGTGGTAAGATAAGTACCCAATAAATTTTATAAATAATAAAATAATACCTGCCGGTCTTTGTCAGCGTCAAAGATTTTTATCAACATCTATACAGGAAATAAGTTCTTACACTGGTGGCATGAAACACTGATAAGAATCTTTGCTATCTTATAGATTGCCATGGCTGTGAAAGGGAACATTCTTTCATCTTTGATGAAAATGTGATGTAAAATTTTAAAAAAGTTTTTAATGAGATTATATATAACAAAATAGAAGGGTAGATTCAGACTCAAAATTAGATTTACCAGATATATTTGATAGCCAGAACAAAAATTATGAACTAAAAAACATTAAATGTCTGCTTTAACATCTAAATTATTAATAAACAATGGGAATATCTAAATAATATCCAAAGTGCTACATTATTTGTTAAGATCTGGTTTATAGTATTTACTTGAGAAAGTTTCCATTGTTTGAGAATGCAAAGTAATAAAGCATAATTCTTTCAGGAAAACTGTGATGTTATGGTTTATGTAAGAAATAAGCATTCTTGCAAGGGTCCTATGTGAGAAATGATGGGCAACTGAAATATACTAAAAAGGTAAAGGTTCCCCCGTACATGCGTGCTAGTCGTTTCTGACTCTAGGGGCCGGTGCTCATCTCCGTTTCAAAGCCAAAGAGCCAGCGCTTGTCCGAGGACGTCTCCGTGGTCATGTGGCCGGCATGACTAGACGCCAAAGGCGCACGGAACGCTGTTACCTTCCCACCGTAGTGGTCCCTATTTTTCTACTTGCATTTTTACGTGCTTTCGAACTGCTAGGTTGGCAGAAGCTGGGACGAGTAACAGGCGCTCACTCTGCTACGCGGCACTCGGGATTCGACCCTCCAAACTGCCGACCTTCTGATCGACAAGCTCAGCGTCCTAACCCACTGAGCCACCGCGTCCCTTTGAAATATACTAGCATCATTTGAATGTTAAATTTAATCAAGAAATTTTCTAAAAAAAATCATCTCATCTGACAAAAAACAAAACAATACAGAAGCACAAGTGAAAAGAAGCTATAGTAACACTTCCTTTTGCCTGATAAATAAGTAAAAGGATTTAAGTCGTCCTAGTTTCCTGTTTTGTTTGCTAGATTATTATGGTACCAGTTAGAAATGATCTATGATTTGAAATATTTTTAAACTGTTAGTAATAGTTCTTACAAGCTTATTATTTTTCTAAATAATATTTCACAAAACTTCGTTTTATTTAGAAACAAAAGAAGCAGGTACAGATAATCGTAATATAATTGACGATGGAAAATCTCAAAAGCTGACTCATGATGATATAAAGGCTTTGAAGGATAAAGGCATTAAAGGACAGGTAATCTTGTACTCTCTATTGCATATCATTGCTTCACAAGTGAATACTTTCTTTTAGAAAGCTATATTGCTAGGAAGTTACAACTAGAATCCTTTTCAGCTGAAGAATGTGAACAAATGTCATATAGTGATTGAAATTTTAGACTTAAACTGAGGAAACAAACCAAAAAGTATCACTGGATGACTTTGGACCAGTTGATATCTTTCAGCCCAATTTGAGCATCAGAGTAGCATTGCAATAAAACTAGGCAAGAACCCCATTTATGCTACCTTTTGTTCAAAAGAAAAAGCAGGATATAAATTTATTATTAGACTTATTATAAATCTAATAAATAAGAAAAGGGCAGTTGGTTTTCTATACTACTGGTAAATACAAGCTACTCTTCTAAAAGTCTCAGAGAATTGAAGTATTGAGTCTTAGACTATTTCATGTAAAGTACGAACTTTACAACTCAACTCTATTTCTCTTGTCTGGTTCTTGACTGGATGATATGTATCACGAATGATCACAATGAATGGAACGCAGCATCCATTTCATTTACATTCAAGTCATCGGTACTACTTTTCATGTATAGTTCTTTGAATTCTTTATGGCTAAATGTTAGCCTCGCATTTAGTCGATGCATGACTGCATTAAGAATAAATATATATTATTATTTTTTATTTATTTTAATTCCATTTATATCCCGCCCTTCTCCGAAGACTCAGGGCGGCTTATAAGCTTAGCAGTAGCCTTCATTCTACGTATATGCCTGCTTATTAGGGCTTTCACGCACACCCCAAGCGGCATTACTGTATTACAAAGTCAGCTTAATTGCCCCCAACAATCTGGGTCCTCATTTTACCTATTATAAATATATAAGATGTGTATGCGCACGCACACATCTTCAAGTCAATGTTAACTCCTGGCAACTGCCCGGGACAACTCCCTGAGTTTTCCTCGCACATTTTTTTCTCTCCCTGAAACTGCTTGCCGTTGCCGCTTCCTCAGAGGGTGAGAATGTGTGAAAGCTCCAAAATCAACCAGCTGGCTTTATGCCTTAGGTGGGATTAGAACTCACAGTCTCCTGGTTTCTATTTTGGTACTTTAACCACAACAGCAAACTAGCTTTCCTACTAAATTTAAAAAAAAATTACTTGAATGCTCATTAGTCACTGTTTATGTACTGGGGATTTTTGTGTTTTGTTTTGATTTAAATGCTTTATAAATAACTATGAGAAGAGAATGATTAACCAATCTTTTTTTGAAGGAAATAGTTCAACAATTAATAGAGAACAGCACCACGTTTAGAGACAAAACAGAATTTGCCCAAGATAAATACATCAAAAAAAAGAAAAAGAAGTAAGTTGAATTTTAGAAAACAGATTGTTCAGTGAATCACAAATCATAAGTAGCTTTAACACTGTTTATTTGTACTGCTTTGCTTACAGGTATGAGGCAGTTATTACCATCATAAAACCATCTGCTCGTATACTGTCGACAATGTACTATGCAAGAGAACCGGGAAAGATCAAGTAAGGCTTAATGTATTTCATTTATATGGGGAATCTGTTGGACTACATCTAGCAGTAAATGAATGGACAAATGTTCTCACATCAGTAGTTACAAATTGATACAACCAGTCTGTAAAACATGAGAATCTTTACCTGAAAGAATATAGTTTGCAATCATCTCTCTGTGTGTGTATTTTAAAAAAAAGCATAGGAGATTTTGATGGTGGCTGCCAACCAGACTAGAATTTGTATTAGTCATATCCTGCATGAATTTCCAGTAGACTTTTTTTCCCCCTCAAAGCTCTCCTTTTGGTAGATGAAGGCAAAACCTCAGCTGCAGATTTCTGCAGATATATTTTTCTCATCAGTGCTACATAAACTATGATGGAACCGAAGGTATAATGAGTTAAAGCACTTTTCAGCTTCCATCTACAATACTACCCAGGCCTTTGGCGAGGGTGAATGAGACCCTTTGTTTCATTCCATCTGAAATGAACACACTGTCTTTTATTGATTGTGTTGTAATTTCTCATTGCAAGTTGCCCAGAATCATTGGGAACTAGGCAACAGAAATGTTTAATAAAACATCATTATATCTTTACAGCCAGAATTTGTACTTGCTGAAGATATACATTAGAACTAGGAGGAATCTGGTATTTCTAATAAAATTTATTGTACCCAAGTATTTTAACTCACAGCAAAAGTAATCTAGTTGTGTGTTTTTTCTTCAAAATGTCCTAGCTATTTGCGGTATGATACTCTAGCCCAGATGTTAACTTGGGGAAATGTTCATGCTGGCAACAAGATGATAGTAATGGAAACCTGTGCAGGACTGGTGCTAGGAGCTGTAATGGAACGAATGGGAGGTGAGAATAGCAGAATATAATAATGTACAACTGGGAGTGTGAACATTTAATAGTAATATTTCTATGGTAGCATGTGAATTTGATTCTAAAACTGGGTTGTTTTTTACAGTTAAGCAAGATAAGCAGCTTTCTGAGCAAAACATTCATTACAAAATATAAAGATGTCAGAAAAGTAGAGAAATAAGATGCTTTTGGAAAGACAATTGTGATTTGCTTTATTTATTTTTGTCTACTATTTTCAAGTTTTATGTAGAAGTAAACAGATAAAGGGAAATCTCTGTCATTGTGAATATAGTTATTGTTAAAAGTGTTCACTGAATTTAGCTGTCAGTCAGTCAAGATATGGCTGCTTGGATAAGTCAACTGAAAATTTTGGTTTGCTTCTCTTGACTGGTTTTGCCCCATTTCATTTTGCAAATATTTTGGAACTCAGCTGGGCTTCAGAACACCTTTGCTAGATATCATAGGGAACAAAGGAAGGCAGATGCTCTGATGCAAAAAACACAGCACCCGACTGAATGGCCAAGTTTGTGAAAGTGGGTCAGGACAAGTTCAAATAATCCTCCACTTGTCCATAGTAATTTGAACTGAAATCGCCTGTAGTTGCTTGTCTAAAGTTCAACATTTTTTGGATCACGTGAAGAATCCATGACTTGCACAGATGAATGTGTCAAGTGAACAGTTTTGAAAAGCATTCTTTATGATGATGTTAAGCGTTGGAGATGACTTCTTTCATGCAAGTCACTGCTGTATTTGAGAGAAAATAGTTTGCTTAGATCATCACCGTGTCTTAGTGTAAGCCTAGTTTTATGCTGGCTGTATTTTACTTTGATCTATATGCTTGCAGGTTACGGATCGATTGTTCAGATATATCCAGGAGAAGGACCTGTTAGAGCAGCCACAAGTTGTTTTGGATTTCCTAAAACCTTTTTTGACACACTCTCTGAGTTCCCCCTCAGCAAAGTGGCCAGCGTTCTGTCTGGAACATTTTCTTTAACATCGTTGCCTTCAGAGTCTGAAGAGAACACACCAGTGGCAGAAGACAAAAGTGGTTCAGGGGATGACAAGGAACTTTCTATACCAGAAGTAGACATGGAATGCTGTCCTAAGGTAGCTATGGAGAGCGGTCAACCTGAAGATCAAGAAATAGTGGAATTTACATCGGAGGCGCTTGATGATAAAGCCAAGGGGACAGTAAGATCCTGTCATTTTACGATAGTTGAAATTTAATTCTATAATTGAACCCATTGCTGTTTAAATAGGTATGCTTCTCAACGCAGAGAGTCACATTGCAGCATCAGTTGCTACATGAATGCTTACTCTGTTAGGTTTAGCTGCATTATATGTTAATTGCAAGATCTTTTGATTGAAATCAGATTTAATAATAATTAGAAATGTGAATAAGTGCAATGTACTCTGCACTGCTAAATATAGTCATAGCATCAGAGTAATTTTATCAATTGTGAAATGTTTTTGGAGTAATGGTGATTTCTGTTCACATGAAGTCAGCTATAAGTTAAAATACCTCGGGGTCTAAAGCTGATATATAGCAATGTAAGCAAAGTTAGAATTAGGATGTTAGATAATTGACTTTATTGCAATGTTTAACACAAGTACTTGTTTAGCAAAATATTTAATCACTTAAAAGTATTTCAGGTTGAAGCACTAGAATATATTTTGTCATTTTTAACAATTCTACTTTTATCTTTCAAGTAGACCTTTAAATCTGAGGAAGCAATTAGAAAATTAAGTCCAAACCAGCCTATAAGTGTGTATTTTTGCAAAATGTTACAGAAGTAAACGTTTTTAGAACTTCTCTAGTTCTTAAAACCGTTTAGCCTGAATTTATTCCTGTTTTTAGACACACGACAAACAAAAGAAACAAGAGGAAAAGAAGAGAAGGCTGACAGAAGCTGCTCTTTTGTTGAAAAACAAGGATGCTGATGGGTGAGAGTTCTGTTGTATTGAACCCATCCAGAAATATCTTGTTTTTATAATGGCTTTCAAAACAGAATTTGCCATTCTAAAAAAATGTAATTGGATGTTAGTGTTCATAGTCTGGGAATAAAGGAATACTTGTCTGTTTATCTTGAAGCCTAAAGGCAAGGCCCAGCCCTTCCCGGGTTTCCCTTTTTTCATTAGCTTGTTAAATTTCTGCGTTAGATCAAAAGATGCTGTAAACGGTTCAAATATTTTCAACACTGAAAGGATGAAAGCAACCTTTGCCATTGCTATAACGGAGAGGGTTTGTCACCACATCAGCTGTGATGAATGGCTCAGCCTGTCTGTAGGGTTAAAGATAGAAGCCCTTATAGAAGGAAAATAACCAAGGCATTAAAAGGTGGTTCCGATCTAAAGTAGAGTTGAGGAAATTCATGAAAGTTTTTTGTTCCTAATCTGTATCTGACAAAGCCCCTCTAATGTGTCCCTCCTTAACGTGGGCAGAACATTTCTTCAGATTTTGGCAAACCACCTGGTTGTACATCACTGTAATTTGCAGTCTTTTCCCTTTTTTTTAGATTCAATCTGGGATTCAAACTGTTTTTATATCTGTGTACAAATGTGGAACAAAATAAACTTTGCCAGACTTTTAGATACATTTTCATAGCCAAAAAAAGTAACAGCTTTGATGTTTGAAAATGCAGCTAACCTGTGTCTTATCTTATCCATTACAGTTTAATTGTAGCCAGTCGATTTCATCCTGCAAGTTTATTGCTCCTCTTGTTAGAGCTGGTAGCTCCTTCAAGGCCTTTTGTCGTGTACTGTCAATATAAAGAGGTGAACCCAATGTATTTTCTTAACTTAAATCTTTTTTAAAAAAAATTCAGTAAGCTCATATATCCAGATTTTGTTTTGTTTTGTTTTGTTTTAGCCACTACTGGAATGTTACGCAAAACTGAAAGAGAAAGGTGGTGTCATTAATCTGAAACTTTCTGAAACGTGGTTACGAAACTATCAGGTAAGAATTACAAACATATATGTACCATAGAAAATGCAAGTAAATCAGGGAAATTATGCCTCTCTGGTCAAATGGATATTTGAAATTATGAAATGGGGTGGGGTGGGGATAGAAAATAAATCACTGTTGAGACTATGCAAAGTAATTTCATGTTGTAAGTATTCTCTTTGATTATCCACTGACAAACCCGCCACTAATTGTAATATTTTATCATGTATTGTTAATGTATTTTTCTTTCGATTCTGGTCAATGATCTAATAAAAATATTCATTCATTCAATTGGATATTATCATTGATTCATAACTATCAATGTAGAATAATGGTAAGAATTTCTTTTTCTGAAATTTCTGCCAGGCAAACCCAAGGGGCATTGAGTGTCTGATTTTCACACTTTTTGTCTAATATGTGTCTTCTGGAAGTCTTTTATTGCTATGTGTCTTCTGGAAATCTTTTGTTGCTGTCTGATCCATGAGCCTCACAGAATGTGCTATTAGTACTGCAATTGTTACATAGCTTATTTGCCATTTGTTATCTTTTGTTAAGATCTTGCCGGATCGAAGTCATCCCAAATTGATAATGAGTGGTGGCGGTGGGTACCTACTGACAGGTATCACCGTTAAAAATGAAAGCATAAATACCAGTGACTACCTAGACGAGCCATCTTCTAAAAAGCGTAAGCTTCAAGAGCACCATTAATGCTTCAGGAAACTATCCTTGTGTTCTGTTACTAACTGTATTTAAAGGCACAGCGGAATGCACTTTGTTCTTTTTTAAATCAGTCAGATTCAACCAAACTTTTTTATTACCAATGTCATTCCAGACTCAGGTAGTCCCCATAACATACGGAGTTTTATTTTAGAAGGATATGGTTAAGAATCGGTCTTCCTGGAAAGGTTGCAAAAATTGACTGAAAGTCTCAACTTGCTTGTGTTTCAGAATTTTATTTTCGATTTCAAAAACTATGTTCTCACTAATCCCCTTTCCATTTCTGTTAAAATCAACGAGTTTTTTTTTTAAACTAAGTGAAATAAATGTACTATTATCAGTGAGAGAGGCAAGACTGGTGCTAGACTATTGCACATTTTAACCATTCTGAATTTCAGAAAAAAGTAAACATCCCATATTACTTCAGAAATGTGAATGTAATGCTAGTCTGTTTTCACTTAACACTTTTTTAAAAAGAAGAAAAACTGGTTTCCATCTTTTTAACATGTGATAACTATTTTTATGTGGAGTTTTTAATTGTAAATCTGCATTTCAATAAATTATATTATTTTGTTGTACATGAATTGTTTTTTTTCTTTTAAGCAGTTAAATGATTGTTAAAATAAGCCTTCTGGATGGCAACCAAACTGTTGTGTTTCCCAATGTCCCCAAAAGTTCACCTACCATTGTACTGGGCTCTGCATTAGTCTTGTATTTGTGAATTGACCCCCATTCACCCAAATTCAAACAACATCTAGCCAGATATGTATGTCAGTAGGGGCCACTAAATTCTTGAAACACTCTGGGGAGTCACAAGATTTAGAACATGGATCATATCTTTCAGTTTTGATTTTGGATCTGTTGCTGCTTTTGTAACTTGATTTATTTCTTCAGTTCTTAACATCTTATAAGCTGTCTTGAATGGCTCGGGTAGAAAGTTAAGGTCTAAAGCATCTAATAAAGAAAAAAAGAGACAGATCCATTTGAAAGAGATGTAAAAAGAGATCCTTGAAATAGATTGGCTTGATTGAAGGAACTGTAGACCAGTATGGTAATCCTTCCATACACATGCTCTAAATCACTTTTGCCCCTTTGACTCCAGATCATAGAGCAATCCTTTTATTTTTAATTTAAAAAGATAATAAACAATCAACTTTTAAGACTTGGCTTCTCCCCCCCCCCCCGCAAGCATTTGGGGCTGGTTGAATGGGATTCCCCTTCAGCTGTTTTTATTAGGGTTCTCGATTACCAACTTATATTCTGTAGTTCATATTTATACAGTATATCATGTATGTTTTAATGTTACATGGTTCTCTTTTTTGGGATATCTATTTTTTTTGTTATTGAACACTGCCTGGAATCACATTGTTTGAGCAGCCTTTGAATCTGATAAATAAATAAATAAATAAATAAACAATCCCTTGTAAAGGAAGACTGGGCAGTGTTTTGTTACAGTGGGGGCTGAATGAGCAGTACTTACAACTGTTTCTTGGAGGTCTGGCATCACAACGACCCCACATACAGTGGTTGTATGATTACATTCTGGGTGCTTAGCACCCAGCTCACAATTACGACATTGCGATGAGCTGCAGTCATGTGATCCTGAATTCTGGGGTTCCCTGCCAGTATCCAACAAAAATATCAATGGGAAAGTGGCAGGAAGTTGGAAGTTGTGGTCACACGAGGTCCTTGCTTAATGACAATATTGGGGACTGCTGGAATTACTGTTACTAAGTGATGCAGTCATGTGACTCCCTGTTTTATGACAAGTTACTTTGCAGCAGCAATTTCAGTCTCAATTGCCATTATAAAGTGAGGATTACTCATTACTCATACCCACACAAAAATTCCCATAAACCCTATAAAAATTCTGAGAAAATAAATATGGGTAAATATGTAAATCGTTTTACAAAGCAATTTAAATACTTGAAATTGGTGTCGGAGAAGACTTGAGTATACCATGGACAGCCAAGAAAGCAAACAAATGGGTCATCAAACAAATCAACCCAGAATTGTCACTCAAGACAAAATGACAAGGTACAATTTATCATACTTTGGACCTATTTGGTGAAGATCCATCTCTCTGGAAAAGACTGGGGTTGGGAAAAGTGGAAGGAAAGAGAACAGGATGACCAGCAGCCAGGTGGATGGACTCAGTTTCGGTGACAATGCACCATCTGAAGACTTGTAAGACCAGATAAGAGTTGGATTGTCATAGAGAAAATTAAAAGGTGATATTGACGTGATGGAACATAACAAAAGCTTTCCTCTCATTGGTTGACATAGGAAAGTGCCTCAAGCCTTAGGCAAATATTTTTAGTAGCCAGACTAATAGTATCCCATGTACGATGTTAGCTAACTTAAAAGCATTTCAGCAGAATGGAACAGTTTAAAACCCTGCGGCATTCTAATTTTAACAACAGTGAAATCTATAATGTAATTTAACACCTGAAACCTGGGGGCCCAAATATCAAAATGTACGTTTATTTCTCAGCTCAGTTGTGAAGATCATTCTGGCCCCTGAACAATTTTGTCCAATCAGTTTTACTAAACATGTAAGCATTGACTAGCTAAGCTCCTGTGAGAGTCACGTGTAGCATAGCCCATAAAACCTGAAACTGTTATTACTTTAACATTATTGGGGGGTGGCTCCCCCATACACTTCACTGATCTAGGAAAAAGTCTATCAATGCAACAAAGGCATAGTTCACATATACACTGCAGGTGCAAAATCAACTTTGAGACACTCATTCCTCTGGAAAATACCCTGTGAATCCAGGTTATTGGCCTACTTTCTCAGAAAGATTTTAATCTTTCTCATTTGATTTAAGAGTAGGGGGAAAAAAATCACTTGGAATTGATTCCCCAACCAATTTGGCCTTGAAAAAGCAGAAGGACCGTTCATTTATGCTCATGAGGCGAAGCAATATTTCCAGCATACAGTAGGTGGCAATCAGGGAATCAAGAATAGAGAATGCTAGTGATAATAAATGACCTATGAAAATATATACTCATTTAACTTTTTAATTAAATGTTTAATATAATAGATATTTGTGTGATATTTGGTTTGGTATTTTGAGGCCAGAATGCCTTTGGCTAGCAGGCCTTACTCCTGAAATCTTAAGTTGCAATCAGTGCAGTACAGGTGTTTTTTTTCCCCCTAATAAAAAATCATTGATACTGCTGATGTTTTTGGAGAATAACAAAACCTGCTCACTTTCATATAAAGGATTCATAGCATTTTCCAGGCCTGTTATCAAAACTAATAAAAACAATCTGCTTAAGTGCTACTGGAATTAACTGCTATAAAATAAAAAGTTGGAAGTTCTGAGAAATTCTTCATCAGCATCAGAATATGATGAAAAGCAGAAACTTTATTCTGTTGAATACCACACTACCATAATTCCTTCAGATATTCTGATACTACCAGATGGTTAAGGGACACGGTGGCTCCGTGGGTTAGGACGCTGAGCTTGTCGATCAGAAGGTCGGCAGTTTGGCGGGTCGAATCCCGAGTGCCGCGTAACAGAGTGAGCACGTGTTAGTCGTCCCAGCTTCTGCCAACCTAGCAGTTCGAAAGCACGTAAAAATGCAAGTAGAAAAATAGGGACCACTGCGGTGGGAAGGTAGCAGCGTTCCGTGTGCCTTTGGCATCTAGTCATGCCGGTCACATGACCACGGAGACGTCCTCGGACAAGCGCTGGCTCTTCGGCTTTGAAACGGAGATGAGCACCGACCCCTAGAGTTGGAAACGACTAGCACGCATGTGTGGGGGAACCTTTACCTTTACTACCAGATGGTTAAGATTCCATTTTGTTTTAAAACTGGGCTATCTAACGTTTATATTGCTTGAGTAGCGGGAGGACCATACTGCCAAAAGTGGGTGAGCCCAAAATAAAGTTGATGATTGTACAAATAAAAATTAAATGCATATGAAATTAAAATTAATTACTATAAATGCTGTGAACATTTATTTTAGTTTCTTTTAATCCCACCTATATTATATTTATAAATAACTGACGACAGCAATTATGTAGCTAACCACTTATGTATCAATGACTTTAAAAATACAGTTCCATAGAAACTTTGGGGATAGTTTAAAAAGCACATTCAATGCTTTTATGGGAGAGGTGCAGTCAGTGTACCTTTTTCATAGGCTGTGAGACTTCAATTTGTCTTTTAACAATATAAGAATAGATGGTGCATCTATTTTGGTGCTGTCAGCCTCCCAAAGTAGATTTTATAGTGCTATAGAATATACTAATTTTATAAGGAACAAAAAATTAGTTCCAATATAGACTTATAAGCATGTTACTGTGTCTCCTCTGATGAATCTAACTATGTAAATCATAAACAAGCTATGCAGGAGCACATGCAGTTAACTATATAGACAATGTAAAGTTTATTATTTTGTACCAAGATAATATATTTCTGAAGAACGCACACACAATTATCCTCATACATTTCAAAATTCAGAAGGCAAAAATTCATGCTGATCTGAACAAATCTTTTAGAACAGAAGGATGCTTTGTACTGGTATAAAGTATATATTTAAAGGATAAACTATTTCTAATTAGGGAGAAGAACAACATTTGAGGCAGTGACTTTACTAGTAAATACAGGTTACTTTAAATAAAGTTACTCTTCACCATACCACATTATGTCAAATAAAATTTATCCTCTCTGATTATTGTTGAATTTTTCAGCTATCTTCTGCAGTTCCAAATCCATAGCAGCCAGGTTTTCCAGTTCTTTCTCCTGTGATAATGGGGAAAAAATCCATGCAGTTTATTATCTTAAAGGCATAGATCACTTTTTATTCTGAGAATTTGACTGTTAGAAATTCATGCAATTGTATTGCTTAGTGATCTTATTTGATTTAGATTTAATTAGATTTTATCATGGCTCATATGCAAGTATTATGTTTGGATTTTTAACTCTAATGTAGCCCTAGTTCAGGGGTGTCAAACTGCCAGCCCGTGAGCCAGACACGTCATCCGGAAGCCACGCCCACCCCATTGCCAGCAATGGCAACTGTCCCGATACATCTCGTAACATCATGTGATGTCACAAGTTTGACATGTCTGCCCTATTTACTTTTCCTGGTTCTTCCAATAGCCTTTCCTATTAAGGCTGTATAAAGTGTGCAACATGGCTATGTATGCACACGTGTGGGGACATCCGGGAGCTCCTTTCACAACAGTCAACATCAGAAAAAAGTACTCAAGATCCTATAAAATTACACATTCCATCTTACTAGATTTTAATTATGTAGCATTTGCAAAATACTTTAAAATTTTATTGCAATAAAATTAAATTTTGTAAATGCATAATCTCATAGATTATTATTTTTTACTTTAAACGAGATTAACTCCATTATACAAGCAGTATATACTCCAGGTCCCAAACTTTACTCAAGAAAACTGAGAAAGGAAATTAAGGGGAGAGCTTCTAAATACTCATGCATTCTATTTTTATGATTCATGTGATCCGTTTCCGTAAGGAGAGCACGGTGAAATTAATCTCCCTTTCCATCAAAGCATAGTGATGATTCCTAGACTTGGAGATCAACCATGTGATATTAACCTATGCCATTATGCTTATGTTCTGTAGTAACTCGTATTTTTTGAATTTGGCTTAGTATTTATAGGGAACTGCAGTTTCTCTAGGAATCAGTTTGTAAGTGCGAAATGTTTATGTTTTGCAACAAGGATCAGAAATCATCTTCATGCTTTTCTTCAGATTTTTAATTCTTCTCTGCGTCCACATAGTGTTAAGAATATTTGGCACTGATTATTTGTCAAGTTATGTGGTGGGATAGTTTTTCCAGAACATGAGCTTATAGTATGGCAGATATGTCACTCCTTGCACACTTGCTTGTTCAGTTATTTCAGTGAGACATGGTATACCATGTTGTGTAATATTGAAAGTCAGGATGTATCATTCCTGAAGACATAGAAATCTGACTATTTCTAAGTAGGAAGAAGGGTAGGAAATGAGACCTGCAGCCCAGAATTAAAATGAACATGTTAATAGAATACAACAACAGATTTAAAATGAAAAATTGGTTACTAAATTTTAAACAGGTTGCTGTTATGATGATGTAGTGTTGGGTGTCATGCAGCTAAGCATGTATGTATGTGTGTACACAGATGTATCTTGCTGAGTAAAACCTTAGGTGACTGGCCTTGGTCTGCATTTTGGTTAGTCCTTGTCCATATTACAGTAAAAATTTGGTGAAAGCCTTAAAAGGAGTGCTTGAAGACTGGGGAACATAAAACACTTGCCTGTCTTAGCAGTAGATACCAATCCAGAAACGCAGCTATTTTAACAAGATCAATTTAAAGCAAGAAAAATAAGCCTAGTTGTTTATAATCTGAAAGCCTTTAAAAAAAACCTTCCTGGAGCTTAATCACATTTTGTTCAGGTATTTTGTAAGAAATGAAACCAGAATTAAGGTTTTACTCCAGCTTGACCTATAACTAAAAAGATTGTTTCAGTTTATCCCCAGAAGAAAGTTCTTTGCAGAAAATCGGTCACCTGTTATTGCCTTAACCATCTGGCCAATGCTTTGCCATGCCATGACAAAGAAGTTGATTTAAACAGGGACTAAGTAGATTGTACAATCCTGGATATATTCATTTCAAATAAGTTAAATGGAGTCTAACACGTTCTATACTAAATAAATCAGAACTAAGTCCTTGATTGACAGCTTTTTAGATATTTTTAACACTCCAGGATTTTTCTTCCCTCCTCTTAAGATCCAGTTTTGCTGACAATTTCGATAGGGTAATTATAAAACAACTTCAGCAGGTTACATCATTCAAGTGAGGTACAAATGTAAGTGATACCTAGAGACAGAGAAGGCTAAGTGAAAGAAAGCTAAAGTCAGACTATTAACTGGAACACATGGAGGGTCCTGTAGATTATTTGAATACTGTATGAAGCCTGAATCAACAGGACTTCATACGTTTTGATCACATACAAAGTTATCAGCAAGATACGGAGAATATAACCCTAACATATTATCATGTTTCACCTAGCCGCATACTGTATTATTTTGCTGAAATAAAAGACTTTTTAGAAAAGAATTGTTCTAGATTTCTTAGAAACCATAAAATAAATACCTCTTCTGGTGTCAGAGGCCTCTGGTGAAATTTATCCTTGCCACTTCTTATTACGTGTCCCCTTTCAATGTCTTCTTTTGAGTTGTACAGTTCTGGAAATTCTGCAGATTTCTTCCGGTAGCTTAGAAGATGGGCCAACTCATCCATTCTATCATACTGCCTTTTTATCTCAGGTTTGTATAGCCTTTCAGGATTGTTTCTGTTGTCCTGTTTGGGGTTTAAGCTATCCAGGAACCGCTTCTTCTCCCACAAATCATAATCATTATATTCAGGAAAGAATTCCCTCTTATTCAAGTGGGACTTGCGTTCTTCTTCACTCTCCAACAGTGGGTTGATGATGTCAGCGTTCTTGTCCACAGATCTGTTTTTCCACCTGGGCTGTTGGTAATAATATGGATTTAAAGCTCTTTTTACATTTTCTACAAGATAGTGGCTTCTTGGATAGCCCTCCTCTAGCAGAAGAGTTCTTTTATTATCAAAGTGTTTTCCTCTCTCACTGTAGTGTGGAGTTTCTAGCTCTCCATCATTACTAGGATAGTGCTTTTCTTCTCTGGCTTCTTGGCTGTTGAATCGTTGCTCTCCATCTTCTCTCTCCTTGTTTTGTGGTTTTGCCATCTCTTGCTGTACATTTGGTTGGTCATGGTGCCGCTTCTCATCTACGCTATCATGGCTTTGTTTCATACCTTTATTTTCCTGCCTTGCTTTGCTGTAAGGGACCCTTCCTTCATGGTGATGTCTGATCTCCCTTGATGGTCCACCAAAAAGTCTTTTCCTCATATACTGATACTGTTTCCTTTCATTTTCCTCACTGTGATGCTTCATGTCTTCATCACTGTCCTCTTGGCTGGGATACTGTTGACCCCAATATCCTTTGTTCCTGCTCTCTCTCTCCATTTCCTCGGACCTATGCATTTCAATAGCATTTCTTGGTTCCACAAAGTAATGTCCTGTCTCATAATGGTTGGGGTGATGACTCCTTTTAGCCCAAAATTCACTTTCTTCCTCACTAGGCTCTTCAGATGAGCCCCTTTTTTCACCAGTAGGATGGCTGTTGTATTCAGAGGACTTACCCAATCTTGGTTTTCTTCGATAATGTCCTGATTTGTGGTCTTGCTTCTCTGTTTCACCACCGTCCTTCTCTGAAGAATCTTCAAATTCTTCATGAACACTATGATGATACTTTTCATTACTCTCCTCTTCCTCTTCCTTTTCTTCCTCCTCCTCCTCCTCCTCCTCGTCATTGTCTTCATTTTCCCTTTCTTGACTCTGAATTATTTCTTCCACATACTTTTGGCCATGGGAATGCTTGTAATCATCCTCATCCATTTTTCCAGATGTAAGAACCGACTTTTTCTCTAGAGGCTCAGATTCTACTTCTTCACTGGCTTTCTTTTCTTTGCCTCCATCGCCATTGTGATGGTTTCTTTTATAATTATCTTCCTCAGCTTCTTTTTCATTCTCATTCTTTTTTTCTTCTTTAGGGGCTCTATCCAAAGCATAAGAGGTCCCTTGGGAGGCAGTTTCTTGGTTGCTGCTTCCCCCATATTTCTTCGTTTCCTGATGCCACTTAGCATCTCCTTCTGCCTGTCTCTTAAACTCTTCTTCACTCACATCTTGTCCTTCCCTCACAGTCCCTTCTGACTGCTTTCTTAATTCTTCTGATTCAGATAAAGTTCTTGTGCCAAGTTCCATGCCTTGCTGTATATTTTTCTCTTTTTGTTTTTGTTGTTCACCTGCAACAAAACAAAATGTGCTAAGGATTCCTCATTATAATACCATTGTATTTTCATTTTCATTTTCATTATGGACTACCTGGTCTTACCCAGTGCAAAGTCGCGTGGTCGCACAGAGAGACGGACACTGGAGCTGGGTAGTACCTTGTTTATTCGGATCAGGAATGAATCTGGGACAAAGGGGTTTACCTGGTGTTTCTTATACCTGCCCAGGTGAATGATGACCAATGGATTTGAACCTGGGCTTCCCGCCAGTGCAGGTGACCAATAGGTTTGAACCCTGGCTTCCCGCCAGAGCTGACCATGCCTGGGGCTGCCAATGACTCACTCCATTCCGGCTTTTCCCGCCTTAGCGGTTATCGCCTGGAGCTGTCCAGCCCCCTGCTGCGCTGGCATTTCCTGTGTATGCTAGCAGCATACACTACACCCAAGTAAGACCACACCTGGAATACTGCAGCCAATTTTGGTTACCATATCACAAAAAAGATGTTGAGAGTCTGGGAAAAAATCAGAGAAGAGCAACTAAGATGATCAACGGCCTGGAGACTAAAACATACGAAGAACGGCTGCGGGACTTGGGTTTGGCTAGTCTAAAGAAAAGAAGAAATAGGGGAGATATGATAGCAGTGTTCCAGTATTTGAGGGGCTGCCACAAAGAAGAGGGAATCACGTTATTCTCCAAAGCACCAGAGGGAAGGATGAGAAACAATGGTTGGAAACTGACCAAAGAGAGAAGCAATTTGGATTTAAGGAGAAACTTCCTGACAGTGAGGACAATTAATCAGTGGAACAGCTTGCCTCCAGAAATCGTGGGTGCTCCATCACTGGAGATTTTCAAGAAGAGGCTAGACAATCACTTGTCTGAGATGGTATAGGTCACAGGTCTGCAACCCGTGGCTCCGGAGCAGCATGCGGCTCTTTCAGCCATCTCCTGCGGCTCCCAGTCCTCTGCCATGTGCAGTCCAAAAAAAATAAAATAAAGTGGGACTAAAAAAGTTCAACCAATCGATTCAAATATGCAGGGTAGGTGCATATCTCGCCTTGGCTCCACTCTTCAGTCAAACCCTGTTCTGCGCATGCGCGCATGTACGCACATGTGCACACAGTATTTGCGGCTCCCAGTTTTTCCTTTTGTGAGGGAACCGGTTCCGAGTGGCTCTTTCACTGTTTCAGGTTGCTGACCCCTGGTATAGGTTCTCCTGCTTGAGCAGGAGGCTGGACTAGAAGACCTCCAAAGTCCCTTCCAGATTCTATTCTATTCTATTCTATTCTATTCTATTCTATTCTATTCTATTCTATTCTATTCTATTCTATTCTATTCTATTCTGTTCTGTTCTGTTCTGTTCTGTTCTTCTGTCCCTGGTTTTCTTCCACTTTCCCTTTCTCTTCAGGACCTCCCAAAGAGCATCAACAACCATGGAAAATTTTCTTTGTACTATTATTACCTTGTGCATACCTCACAATGGTCAGTGGTGACTTCATCACTTGCTCACTATTCCTCCAACATTCCCTCAACTCTCACCTGGTAACAGCCATTCCATCATGCTGCAGCAAAGAAACAAAAGGGGCTCTTCTATGGATGGTATGGTCAGAAACCAGCATTTTATTTTGAATCTGTATTTACAGTCTGAATGGATACGAATATTTAACCTGACCTGGAAAAAAAGCCACAGAGAATGCACATGGAGGACTACTTACTCTTTTAAGAACATGCCCCCATTACAAGGGTTCTTGTCTATAAACTTTTATCTGTCAAGAAGAAGTTTAGGTAAATTTGCCACTTTAGCTTGCCCTTGACCCTAGGACACGGGAATCCATATTTTTGATGAATAAGGTTATCATTATGATTGTATGTGTGTATGCCTATTCATTTCCCCTTTTAAAACTAAGTCATTTAAAATGTTTCCAAGCCTGGGATGCTGAATGTATCAAGGGCCCCATTTCCTGGCTATATTTCTAACTGGCTACGTATCTTGGCTGCTGTATATATTTATTTTGGATGCTTTTATTGTTTTTTATTGCTTTAAAACATTTTAGTGCCTTAATTGTAATATATTGTTTGAATTGTAAGTCATCCAGAGTCATTGAGTGAGATGGCTGGCTATAGAAATTGAATGAATGAATGAATGAATGAATGAATGAATGAAATTGTTTTATGTACTCCACGTCATATTATGTTAATATAATAATGTTAATATATTATAAGAATAATATAAACAGTTCTTAGCCCATGCTTCCTGAGCAAGCATTAAGAGGTTGAGGCAAGTGGATTTCCAGCCCAAAGAAATTGCAATTTTAGATATTCTTTTCTAGTCAGATGTGTGTCTCTCGTATGTGTATTCCATTTACCAGAGTGCATGTGGACTCACAATCAGTAAGTCCACTTGGAACCAATTAACTGTTGTCAGCTTTCTAAATATTAGTACTAACATTGCTATTTGCATTAACACTTGTACTCTTCAATGAGCCAGTTTTCAGTTACTGGTCTTGTCCGACCAGATCTGACAGAATTGGTATGTTACAGATTCCATCATCTAGAGGCCTATATTTGGTAGGCCCTAGGCTGTGGGCCTTTTTGGCTGTGGCACCCATACTGTAGAATCTTCTCCTCCAGATATAAGATTGGCCTCATCATTCCTGAGTTTCTGAAGGTCCCTCAAGACCTGATTATGCCAGCAGACCTGAGGACCCCAGGGGACCGATGAAGTTGTGAGGTTGATTCCATTTTCTTCTGAACAGACAAATACAGGCCTCAGGGATTTTAAGTGGGGTCTGACCTCTCCCACTTCCACCCCTGGAAGGATTCCAAGTTTGCCAGTCTTTTCAGACTACACCCCATTCTAGCTGAGAACCACAATATGGTTCTTCAGAAAAGAAGCAATGGACTTGAGCTCCTCCATAATGTGTTTGCTGGGAAGCTTCACTTTCCCAGAACTACTATCCTCTATACCAGGGGTGTCAAACTGCTGGCCATGGACTGGTTGTGTCATGGCAAAACCGCGCCCACCCCATTGCCGGCAATGGAAAGAAAGTCGCAATACGTTGCGACACGTCACAAGACGTTGCGAGTTTGACACCCCTGCTCTATACGTAGTGCCATATCACAGTCCACTTCAGGAAGTCAGATAAATTTAATAAATACATAAATACAAAAGACACATGTATTCTGGGAACTTGAAATATGTTTCTTCAGATATTGCTTAACTACAGTTCTCAGGAATCTCTAGTAGTAATGGTAAAATCTGCTGGAAGTTGTAACTGAGCAATTTTGGAAGTCTCCCAGTCCACATTACATAAATATTACATATTACAACATTATATAATAGTGTGTGTGTGCGTGTGTGTGTGTGTGTGTGTGTGTATCTTAAGTGTTTTTTTGAACACGCTGTGTCGACCCAAATATGGGTCTTTTTTCTTCTTTTGCCTGTATCAGTTCCCAAAATCCAAATTTGGTGTGTGTGTGTGTGTGTGTGTGTGTGTGTACACACACACAAACACACATATACATATACATATACATATACATATACATATACATATACATATACATATACTCAACTAGCATAAAATCTGGTTGTGGAAAGTATGTTACTTTTAAGATATGCACTTACTTTTTTTCAGAAGCTCCTTGCACTGTGGATTAATAAGCGGAGAATTGCCTTTTGATAAACTGTTCAAAAGGACTTCTATAATACATCGGGTTATCTGGATCAAAAGCAACAAAGGAAGATGATTCATTTAATATTGAAATATTCTATTTCAACCAAATATTCAAGCCGATTAAAATCATAAACATGGAAAACAAATTTATGTTTGGAAGATTCCAAGTGAGTAAGTACTGTAATTCTGAAGCAAAGGAAACTAAATTTCTAAGTTATTTAATAGTTGTTCAAAAAATAAAAAATACCCATCTAAATAATAGCATCTTTATTTTTACCATCATGATATGAACTGGAGGAGGAAATCCGAAAATTTAGGCCACTAGATTTCCAAAACATGTGACACCAAAGAAAATGAGGGTTTTTTTTCCATATGCTTTACTTATTTCAAAGGCCCTCCAGCCCCACATGGAAACGTCACCCTTATTTTTGTGGTTTCCAATGCCCATAGAATCATGCTATTGAATTTGGGGTCAAGGTACAAGAGCTGTGCAGCCAGCTGGCCATCAACATTTTCTCCACTCCTCATTACCCCATCTTCTTCCTGCACTGATCTCGATTTTAGCATCTACTAAGAAAGATGTGGTAGTCCTGTTTTTTTGAGAAGACAAAAAATTATATAAACACCAGTCGGATATCCTGTATTGCACTACGAAGCACTGCACAAATCCAATTGTTTTTATGTCATAAGATACAGCTGTTCATTCAGGGCCACTTATGAAAGGCTTCTATGATAGGATACCACGATTTAGACTCGCTATGAAATACTATGTAATGAGACATAGTAAGCTGGAATTCCCATGACTTCAGTTAGATTTAAGCAGTGCTTTTTTTGTAAAAGAAAAAGGTGCCGGAACTCACATATGTCATACAACCCACCTTGCCTACCCTACAAGGTTCCATCCAAAAAAGGTGCCGGAACTCCGTTCTAAGCGTTCTATGACAAAAAAAGCCCTGGAGTTAAGGAGTCTCAATGTAAACCTTTTGTGTTCCTGTTTTTAATATTTTAAAAACCTCTTGACTCCTAGAAGACAACAGAAATATGGGAAGAGGCTGAAAATTTCTCTGGATTGAACATCCACGTGGAATTGTTGAATTGGGCACAATCCAGGGGGGAAAAATGCATGAATTTATCCAAAACATTCATATGAGAAGAGGAGGACACCAGGTTCATTAAATTATTTTGCTTACAAGAGACTCTGACCCTGTCCCTTGCTAAATTGTCCTGAAAGGTCCTTCCTCCAAATGAAGGAGTTGTCATCCATTAAAACAGTCCTATGTGTAAAGCACTTTGTAGGTCTCTAGAGCATGCAAGAATTTCTGATAATCTGTGAAAGTGCCAGGTGCAAATATCAGGACCACATGTTAAGTTCCAATTAAGGTGATTTATTGCTCATGCCTATTCACAAGAATCTGGTCAACTGTAATTCAAGAGGGGTTGAACTTAGACTGCTTGTGGGAATGTAACAATTCTAGGCTGATCCCTCTCTTAACTCTGCCCCCAGGGCTCTGCCACTCCGCCTCCCACAAAAGTGACATAATAAATCTCACTTTTTAAACAAATGAGAATTTTTCTGCTCACCATTTCTCCAGTATGATCATCATTTTCCACCGGAGCTGAATGAATGCCTTTAAAGCAAAAAAGATAAAAAAAAATAGAGGAAGAGTTTGAAATCACAGCTTTGGAAAAGACAACTAAACTCGCTGTGGAACGTGCTTTGGTTATACCGAATATTTGCTGTATTTGAAAGCATTCTTTTTCAATCAGAGAATAATTTTCATGCCCTAGATTTGGGTTGCCCATATCACCATTTGCACAAATGCACTTGGCTCATTCTGATTTAATACAGTTCTCTTTATTTAAAAAGATACTAATGGGAGGTTAGACAAATGCTAGCAAGCAGCATCTTCTTTATTTCCAATAGTGCAGAAACTGCATCTAATACATCTGGGAACGTGTCAGCCAAATGTGACTGAGAACAGCCTGATGAGTTTATGTGGGTTGCCTATATGTCTACACAATGATGTATATGTTTACAGTGAAAATACAATCATGCAGCAACCTTGCAGTTTATTGTGATTATGACTTGCAGAGCGAAAGCAACAACTTGTTCTGAGTTTTTGAAGAGGCTCCCTTTCCCCCTTTGCATATCCACATGTGAGCAATGCACACATGCACACAGACACACACGTACACCCAAACACACAAAGCTACTTGATTTATTTTGTTTGGTTCCATTGAGTGTGTATTATTTCGTTTTATAACTGTATCTTTATTTACAGTAGATGCTTCCCCTTCCCAATATGAAGAAAAAAGTATTAGTTTGCCACTCTGATTTGCCATTCTTACTTAAGCTGATTCATATAACATTGTGATTTTCCATTATTAATAAAGAACATTATTTTGTATTATTCTACTAGGATGATTGTATGAAACCTTTTTAAAAAAAAGTTCCTTGGGTTCAAATAATAACAACCAATGGACCAAGAAAGAAGAACAGGAAAGTAAGTATGATCAACTAAATATTTCGATATAATCTTTTAACTTTCCCATTTTTTGTAAATTATGATAGTAGCAATGCAAAAGTCCCTGGGAAGTTGCCAGATGGCATTAGGAGTGTCTCTTTCCCCACCTTAGTGTGTCAAGAGAATGCTGGTTCATGTTGCCTGCCTCTGTGTTTGAAATCACCCCACCCTCTGCCTTCCCCCGTTCCCCCCCCTGACACACACACATGAGTGCTTGCCTCCATCTGCAATGCAGGCAGTAAAAAGCAGACATGGACAGAAGCACCAAAATAAGCAAATTGGTTTGCTCACACGGTTTAATCATGAATGAACCCCCAATATGCAGCCATCCATCAGGCAGGACACTAATTGGTAGTGCAAACCCCATGGGGTGCAACCCAAGCTGTGTTCAAATGAGTAGGTGCCATAATTTCTTGCCCTCATTTCAAAATCAGTTTGTAGCTTTGATGCTACAAAGGGCAGAGATATACTTTTGGAGAGAGGAAAAAATGAAAAAGAGCATCGTCAGCCCTGTTGGATCATTCCAGGCTCTATACAGTGTGCAGTGATAGAACATATTTGATATTTCATGAAAGAGGGAACAATACGGTGCGATAGCAAATTAGAACAGGCTTTGAATAAAACATTGGAGAAACCCTATGGGCACTTGGCATGCATTCCATTTCTCCTAGCATGTATAAAGGTAAAGGTAAAGGTTCCCCCACACATGCGTGCTAGTCGTTTCTGACTCTAGGGAGTGGTGCTCATCTCCGTTTCAAAGCCGAAGAGCCAACGCTTGTCCAAGGATGTCTCCGTGGTCATGTGGCCGACATGACTAGACGTAAATTGATTTTACTTCAAGATATTTGTCATCTGTCACCAGAGCAGCCAGTGGTATATGAGATAGCTGCAACCTTAGCTTAAAGCAGACATGTCAAACATAAGGCCCGGGGGCCGGAAGTGGTTTCATGTGGCCCGCAAAGCCATCCTGGAAACTGTGAGGGAACGGCCCCCACTGCCTTGGCCCTGGCCCAGAGACCCTCAGATCTGTCCCACTTCTGCCCAGGCCCCCATAGGCACCCTTGATGCAAATGATGTAGAGCTGGCCACGCCCACCCAGTAGGCCACGCCCACCCAGCCCCCTGAGGGCAACTGCAATGCTGATGCGGCCCTCAATGAAATTGAGTTTGACACCCCTGGCTTAAAGGGTCTTGTTCATCTTCAATCATTTATATGGGGAAGCTGGTTTGGACCTGAGAATTAAAGAACTCATGATCTAGAGTAAAAGGTGCCCACATACAGTCACCTACCTCCCATAATTATATAAAACCCCATTTGTCCCTTTCCTGGTCAAGTAGTCAATCTGCATGAATCCCCTCAGTTTTATTTTGTGATAGCTCTCTTCCCAATCTTCCTATAGAGTTGAAATTTTGCAGTTGCTTAAATAAATTTTAATACTTATTAAAATCACCACAAGCATTAAAGGCATGCATGGTATTATTTTTTCCCCGTTGTTATTATGGTCATCATTATCTAGCATCTGATGTGATTCTCCATTTTTTTTGGATATGATTCCTTCTTGCTAAAGGGGACCTCTGGTCCCTATATTCTGGGTCAAATACTATTACAAAACTTCCTTAGTGTAATTATCTAGAAAAAAATGCAGCAGTTAGTATTGGTTATTAGAAGGGTATATAACATAACACATCGATATTCTACTTAATACCCTCAAAGATGGCAAAGACTTTTTTTTCCCTTCGCTTCTCCAAAGGGCATGATTTGACTTAATAGGCTTAAAACAGATATTTTAGTTCAGGGGTCTTCAAACTTGACCTTTTTATGACGTGTGGACTTCAACTCCCAGAATTCCTTAGCCAGGCACGCTGGGAGTTGAAGTCCACACGTCATAAAAGGGTTAAGTTTGAAGACCCCTGTTCTAGTTGAACCTTACAAGAAATGTCTTTGTGGTGAGAGCATGAGGTTTGAGAAGTGACATGTTAGAAGAGCAGTAGAGTTTCCCTTGCTGAAGGCCTTCAGTCAGAGATTGACAACCCCCTCTGTGGAACAGAATTATTTCATGAGTGGGAACTCTTTTATTATTTTTTCAGGAGACCAGAGCAACAGGAAATTGAGCTACAAGGTTATTTGTCACTGAGGGGAATGAGAAAGGGATTCCTAACATTATTGACACTGTTCCCTCCCCCCCGTTTTTAATATTTTTTATGAACATTAACAGTAAGCTTACTGAGGTATTTTCCAGCTGAAAGCACAAAAAAGCACTGTCATTATTTGGCCATCTGTGGATGAATTTTGGCATTGCAGTCCAGAGAAAAGATTATTCTTAACTAGATTTCATGTTTGCCCCCATGCATAAAGGAGCTGTCATGCAGGAGCACTATAATGGAAAGCTAAGTGCTGGGCCAGATCTGAAACTGAAGCCAGAACTCAGCCATACGTTTCAGAATTCCAATCCTCATTATATGTGAAGACTGACCATGATGCTGAGGCTGTTAGAAAGGCCTGAGATTCACCACCTCCTAAACTAACTGCCATTCAAAATGCTTACAAAGGAAAAGCACCATAAGGAAGCAAGTGAAATTGCTGTCCAGTTTGTTTAATTCCCTAGCAGCAATTTAAGCACTGAACAAAAAATGCTACCATCTGTCAGCTGGCAAAAGAGCAGAGAGGACTATCTATTTGGACCATATCCCTGGAGCTCCGTACATTGGGGACCCCACCCCACTCTCCTTATATATACACTGCATTAAAACTACAAAGGTAGTTGTGTTCACCAATGTTTATGTTGATGCTTTTCATGGTGGGATGCCTCTTATACCAAATGGAGGGAGGTCTAGATTCTAGATCAAAATCCTTCTTTCATGGTGCAACTGCAAAGAAGGTTGGATGCAGACCTGACATTCTTTTGATCCTGTGTGATAGGATCACACAGAACAACATATATCTCTATAGCAAACTCTGGCGTCTGCACTGAGTCCAGCTGAGTCTGTCTTTTCCTGGAATGGCATCTGTTTAGATTTCCCCTCCCTTCTGCCTCTTTTGTGCCCCACTCACCTGCTCAGTGGGTGAATATGTGGACCAGATTTGAAATGGAAGGGATGCAGAAAAAAAGGGGGGAAGGGTAATCAATCCCATTTCTAAAGCATGAGAGGGGGGAAATTCACAAAATTTGGGATGCGGTCCTCTCATTTCTTTTAATCGGAGGAAAATCTTGAGGGATTGTACCCTACAATTATTACATGTAGAATCACAAACACTGAGGTCCATGTGATGAACGATCACTATCCATTAAGCTGCTCGTTCCTGATAAAAGGCAAAGCAATGTTTCAACAAATTGGTATATTGCAACATTAAATAACAGTGGGCTATGTGAAGAGGTCAAATGCTGCTGTCTGAGGTGGTGATGTTGCCTGGGGAAGGAAAATACATCCCCAGCAGAAGGGTGTCCTTTAAGCCATAGCCACTCCATTTTTGCTAGTTCCAAAATTTCGATAAACTCAGAAAGCATCAAATACGCTGGCTGTTCTTTCTTCAGCTGGTATTAAAGCGTTCCACTAACGCATAAGAGAATCACTCAGTGTTAAGTTTCATCCTGACGTTTTCTACGGCAAATTAAAATATATGAACTGTAACAGCCATTGCATAGCCAGGATCTGTGTGTTTAATACAAACGGAGGAGAAGCTCTCTGACTCAGTGGCAGAGTGCACCCTTGCCTTTCAGAAGATCCCTTGTTAAATTCACAGCACCTCCAGTTTAAGAAAAGGTCTTGTCTCAAGTTGTGAGGCTACATGAGGTTTGAAAGACAATGCCTTTGGCTAAGGAGGAAGTATATTGAAGATGCAGGCCATAAACTTTACCATAAGCCATGCAAGCTGAGGATAATTGATGATGATGATGATGGAAAGGACCTTGGAGGTCATCTAGTCCAACCCCCTGCTCAGGCAGGAAACCCTATACCATTTCAGACAAGTGGCTGGCCAGTCTCTTCTTAAAAACTTCCAGTGTTGGAGCATTCACAGCTTCTGGAGGCAGGTTGTTCCACTGATTAATTGTTCTAACTGTCAGGAAATTTCTTCTTAGTTCTAGGTTGCTTCTCTCCTTGATTAGTTTCCATCTGTTGCTTCTTGTCCTGCTTTCAGGTGCTTTGGAGAATAGCTTGACTCCCTCTTCTTTGTGGCAGCCCCTGAGATATTGGATCACTGCTATCATGTCACCCCTCACCCTTCTCTTCGTTAAACTACACATACCCAATTCCAGCAACAAAAGGAGTCGAGATCCAAAACAGACTCCCATTGTAGAATAACATAGACATTGGATCCAGTGTAAGATAGCTTCCCAAATTTGCTGCAAAAATTATATTTTAAATACCAGACATGCAAAATTCTGTTTTCTCCCTGCTGCTTGGATCCTCCAGTCTTACGCCAAAAATAATGAAGATTTCATCTTGAGAATATAATTCTATGACTTAAAATTTTAAAACAGTTGCAAGCAACTTTGTATTTCTAAGTCCTGTCAGGGATTAAGGGAACGTTAAGAAATTCCTTAGTATAATTATTATGGTTGATATGATTGCAGTGCATAGTAAGCAACACACATAACTTACCTGTTTCTTTTGTCTATGTTGTTGTCAGTTGAAAAGCTATCCTATTATATATAAATGTTGATGTCCTCCTTGGCATAAAGTGAGTGAAGTGTTAACATATGATGGCTGTACATGTATAATACATGAAGATAGCATCTTCTCATTACAGTGCAGTTGTTCAGAATGAGAGAAAAATGGGTCATGTTTAACAAAAATAACCCTCAGTGATGGTGATAAATTACTATTACTGCTGGTAGGAACAATATAGCCTCAGATTACAAAAGGTACATCTCCCAGCCAAGAGTTTTATTAGTTTATTTCCTAAATCTATAAAGATATATACATGTTGTTCCTTTCTCTACCAGATATGCTATACTTGCTTATTTTTCATTAGATGAAACATTAAATTTTTGTTTCATTATAGAACAGTGAGTTCAGGTGGAGCAGCTACCATATTATTCTTTAACTTTGTGCAAGTCTATATATCACATTGTTAATTAAGGTTAATTGCAACTAGCAGAAAACAGCACAAAATAAACAGTCCTAATTTGCTAATGCAGAGCCAGCCCTCTCATAGTAGGAGGCATTCAAGAACATGGTGCATTTGAGCTTAAATATGAGGATATATATACCAACTTCCACTCATGCAAAAATCTCACCATATGGTTCTGGGTAAGTCATTATTTCTAAACCTAATCTAATTCATTGGGTTATGTCTCACCATGATCAAAGCTGCAAAATAGATCACCTGCGGACAAATGTTATAGTAAAACAGATTAATAAATAATCAGGCTGCCTGCTGGTTATCTGTTCTTACTTCTGTTCTATTTAACCTACAGCAGAGAATCATTGATACATCGTAGTGCAGACAATCCAGATTGGATGACTCCCTAGAGTCAATACATCTTCCAGAACCCTCTTCCAAGGTATATGAATGATTCTACTTCATTAGCCCTCAACAGTGGGCATGCCAATTATTGAGCCTATGAAAGCAACTAATGCTGGTCTTCCAATTGGTACAGAAGCCACTGACCAGTATAGGTACTGTTAAAGCCTGTAAGATTTGTTTTCTGATGAAATGATTTAAGTTTGTTGTTGTTGTTGTTAGTTGCGAAGTCGTGTCCGACCCATCACGACCCTATGGACAAGGTTCCTCCAGGCCTTCCTGTCCTCTACCATCTTCTGGAGTCCATTTAAGCTCATTTCTACTGCTTCAGTGACTCCATCCAGCCACCTCATTCATGGTTGTCCCCTTCTTCTATTGCCCTCAATCTTACCCAGCATTAGGCTCTTCTCCAGTGAGTCCTTCCTTCTCATTAGGTGGCCAAAGTATTTGAGTTTCAACTTCAGGATCTGGCCTTCTAAAGAGCAGTCAGGGTTGATCTCCTCTAGGACTGACTGGTTTGATCGCCTTGCAGTCCAAGGGACTCGCAGGAGTCTTCTCCAGCACCATAGTTCAAAGGCCTCAATTCTTTGGTGCTCAGCCTTTCTTTATGGTCCAACTTTCACAGCCATACATTGCAACTGCTTTAAGTTAATGAATTTTAAACAGTGTGTGAGGGTTGTAGTTGTGCTAAAGAACTTGAAATCTTGTGACTGAATAATATACAAATCTAATAAGCAAAGTTAAACTTCCTTGCCTATGCTCCCACATTGCCAGCAATAGAGCTATGCTTTGGAGTATCTAAAAATGGAAGAGGCATAAGCAATATAATATCTCTATGTTTCCAACATTGGAAAGAGGGATGCAAGGCTTTTTATTCATGTTGTGGTCAGGAATCCTCAGGTGAGAAAGGACAAGGGAAAGACATTTGAATGGGCAGTCAGATGAAGGCTTTGGAATTGAAGGGACTTTCTCTCCATTCTCCTTATCAACCCAACTTGTCTATAGCAACATGATACTAATGGCATCAGTGACAATACCTTGTTCTGCTGACATTATCAAACATCAGAAACAATGATAATATATGATATTTCTCCACATTTCTCTCTTAAACTGGATTTAATATGAGAATAATATGTGTGCCTTAAGGATCAATGAGAAAACTTTCAACATTCTCAGATATTGTATGTTACGCATATACACGCTGAATTTTTTTTTACTTATATACATGTGGCTAAAGCTTCCCCTTCATTCCAGGAAAGTAAAAGAAGTTTTGTAAGAGTTATTGAATATAGAATATTATATTGGCTGATAAATGTTCATGAGAAAATTTAATGAGAATTAAATGTTTTGGGGAACTCTTATGAGTAAGACAGTCTTTGGTATCTCACAAGATAATGACATTATAGAATTAGCAATTCAAATTGTTCTGCTTGGTTATACCTTAATTTAAATATACAGTCATAGTATCATTTTTACATGCAGTTCTAAAACATTCTTGAAAACTACATTAGTGAAGTTCTTACATTTTTACACTGTTACATTATTTGATTTCAAACTACTCTACAATGTACATGCCAAGATATTCTGGAACAACTGACTGTTCTCTTATACAAAAATGCTAACGTAAGCCTCATTAAATTTAGTGGTGCTGATTCCCTGCTAAGTACATAGAGGACTGCAGCCTATAGGGGAATGTAGATTTGCATTTTATTATAGGAACAAGTAGAGTTCATTCGAGATTCAATCATAATAGAGTAGACTGAATAAAATGGAAGGGACTTAAATTGCCCCTTCCTAATCCAATTCTAATTCATATTATGGATTTAGTTTTACTAGATCCAGGATAAAATTCTGATATGTAGGCATGAGATTTCACCCAGTATATACAATCTGGTCAACATCTGCATAGCATTTCAGATATACACAGATGTGAAGTTCAAGAATCATATTGTCCCTTTCTCGCTAGCGCTTGTAAAACCTGAAAAACAAAATCCACACACTTGTAAGGGGAAGAGAGAAGATTTTTTTTAAAAAAAAGAGGTCTGAATGCTACAGGTTTTAAAGGAAGGAGCAACAACACTTTGATGGTGACAATTACCCTCAAGAGTACTTTTGTTAAAAACAGTTGCTTTTATTTGATGAGGACTAAGCAGCATTTTCTTAATCATCTGCTTGTTCAAGCTGATGGGGAAAAGTCAAACGTTATTTAAATGGTCCCTTTTTATATGCTTTCGTCAATCGATAGAGCCACTAGTAAACACTCTCGTCAACATATTCAATATTACTTTTCTTAAGTGATTTTAGCCTTTAGATTTTTTTTAAAAAAATTATCTTACATTGCAAAAAAAGCATAATCTGAACAATACATTTAATCACTGAAAAATTAAACCATATATTGGTATGTTTGTTTTTCTGCCACAGAATATGTACGTGCACCCAGTAACTACACCAGAGTTTCCTTCTTGTTTCTTTTCTCATATACATGTTAAGAGACAAATATAAATACAAATATGTCTATACACATGCACACTGCATTACGTTTCCCCAGCCTTATTATCTTTTCCTCTGCCCCAAAAAACTTAGGCCAGTTTATGGATGGATGGATGGTTCTGACTGGGGAATCTAGTGCACTTCTGAAAGGCAGAAGCTGCCCAATTGACTGGGCTGATTTCCAACATACTTCTGAGATTTTGGCTCTGCTATTTGCACAGCAATGAATCTTGCTGGGTCTTCCTCCAGCAAAGAAGTGAACATACGCTAGCTATTATTAATCATTAAGTAGACCGTGTACGCACCCACACTCTTGTTTCTGTACGTCTACGATAAAGAGTATGTATTGGTGGCAATTAATTAATGCATTGCTGGCACAGACATTTTATGAGATGAGATGAGAGCCACATGCAGACTGAGTTGTTAATTGTCAGAAGACTACTCCCTTCTCCCGTGCCAATTCTCAACCAGTGGGTGAGGGCTGTGGAATTCCCACCGTGTGCCTTTTCCGCACACGGCAATCCTCCACCACGCTCCTCAACCCTATTGCCGCTGTCCAAGGTGCTGATCCTGCTTCGCTGGTCTGACTTACCTGTCAGTGCGAATCCGAGGAGGCTGAGCAGCGCCACGCAAGGCACCATGGCCGGCGGAGCAAGCATCTGGCACGCAAAGGCTGAAGCTTCTTCGTATCACTTCCTCTTCTACCAGCAGATCCAGGCTATTTAAGGGAGGGTGTGGGGAGATACGCGCCAGAGTCAAGCAGAGGAAGGAGGGAAGGGTTTTGCGTCAGAGGTGGACCCCAAAGGAACAGGGCGGAGAATTCCTGAGATGGTCTCAAAGACCCTCCCTTAGAATCTGCTCAGGAAGGACTCCCACCTCAGCTCCATCTTTCCCTTTGCCGCACAAAGCCTGCCCCCCAATTCCCAACCCCGGTAGGATGGTTCTTATTATTTCCCAACGAAGGTAAAGCCCCCCCCCCATTCTTTGGAATTAACAAACGCCGTTGCCTGCACACACACACACACCCCACTTGGAAATCCAAGTGTCTCCCTTCTATCTTCATTCAAGCCTCCTACGCTATTTGGCCCGATATTTTTCCTTTTGATCTCCACCCAAGCAGAGCCATTGCGAAGGTCTTTCGGGAGCTTTGTGGTAACCCTTCCTTTCCTCTGTGACTAAGATTCCTAAACCATGGCGTCCCTCCCCCCCCCCACCCGGCGCCAGAAAAGGAGAGGCCTTCCTTTAGACACAAATAGAGAGCGAGAGGCCCGTAGGAATCTGCTTATAGAATCGGAAAGGTGAGGCACAAGGTAAAACAGCACGGCCCCTGTAAAAAAGAAAATCGCACGCAAGTGAAGCCTTTGAACGCTTGGTCAACTCTGGCTGTTCGACACAAGCTCATTAATGAAAAGCCCTCTTCTGCTTTCACTCGCTGGTCCGCTCCCCCGCCCTCCCGCCCACACACCCGCTCGCCGGCTCTCTCTCCTCCGTTCTCATTCTCAGCAGAGAGAGAGAGAGAGAGATTCAGTCCGCGTGCCCCGTTCCTGGCTTTTGAGCTTTGGCCTCTCTTCATCTCAGGGAGAATTTAGCGGGATGAGAGAATGATCGTGTGTCTTGAAATTTACGTCCTGTTTATTCAGGCAGTTGCTACGATGTGGGGCAATGGAAAGAACCCAACGAGGAAAAAGAGACTGCTGTCTGCTGACGTCCTGTTTTCTCCAAAGCACTCTGTGTGGTTGTATGTTGTTCCCTCCCCCTCATTCTCTCCCGGAGCGGCAGAACGGATTGATCTTTCTTCACAGCAATCATCCCTACAGTATACGTTTCAACACATTATTGAACGGAGAAGTGTGCACATGAAATTCTTCTCTTCCTGGTCTTCTCTCTCTCTCCCTCTCTCCCTCTCTCTCCCCCCTCTCTCTCTCTCCCTCTCTCTCCCTCTCTCTCTCTCCCTCTCTCTCCCTCTCTCTCTCTCTCTCTCTCTCCCTCTCTCTCTCTCCCTCTCTCTCCCTCTCTCTCTCCCTCTCTCTCTCTCTCTCCCTCTCTCCCCCCCCTCTCTCTCTCCCTCTCTCCTTCTCTCTCCCTCCCTCTCTCTCCCTCTCTCTCTCTCCCTCTCTCCCTCTCTCTCTCTCTCCCTCTCTCCCTCTCTCTCCCTCTCTCTCTCTCCCCCTCTCTCCCTCTCTCTCCCTCTCTCTCTCTCTCTCTCCCTCTCTCTCTCTCTCTCCCTCTCTCTCCCTCTCTCTCTCCCTCTCTCTCTCTCTCTCCCTCTCTCTCTCCCCCCCTCTCTCTCCCTCTCTCCTTCTCTCTCCCTCTCTCCCTCTCTCTCCCTCTCTCTCTCTCCCTCTCTCCCTCTCTCTCTCTCTCCCTCTCTCCCTCTCTCTCCCTCTCTCTCTCTCTCCCCCTCTCTCCCTCTCTCTTCCTCCCTCTCTCTCTCTCTCTCTCTCTCTCTCTCTGTCTCTCTCTGTCTCTCTCCCTCTCTCTCTCTTTTTTTTTCTGCTGCTGCTTTCTTTGCTGTCTACTTTCAGCTCTAAGCTTTCCCCTGATTTGCCTAGGCTAGGGAAGTCTGTGTCAGCTCATCTATAGATCAGCTTCGTGCAGTGAGAACTGAGTTGGTTTGTTTCCCCAGGAGTTGTTGAATAAGCCATAATTAGCTGGGGTCACAGAATCCCCTGAGCCAAACTCAAATTAACCACATTAACATAATACACGCACCTAATTAAGAGAGCGATGTTGGGGTTCCTTTCTGTTAACGGATCTTATTTAATATGGGTTGAAAAGAAGAAGGGCCTTGCTGGAGTCCTGCCATTAAGAAGTGGGGAAGGAGGGGGTTTATTGGGCGCTATTTCTGTAACTTCAAATGTGGGGAAATAGGGAGAGGGGAATAACAATGGAAGAAGACCAGATCTCCACTAAACCAGCTCGTACCAGGATCTTCAAGGCCATTTGCCCTGAGAATAGAATGTTAACAGTTTGACACCTCAGAGTTTCTCAAAACATCTTACCGGCATTGCATTGGCTGGCCAGGGGACTGGTGGTCATGGGGGGGAGGGAGTGGGAAAGGAAAAGAATAGATTTGTTTTTTGCTTGGGAACACCAGATTCCACCTGACTTTACTGCAACCAGTCTCAAAGTTCCTCTGTTCCAATCAAATGGAGTCATGAGTTTTACTTTCCTGAGGGAGTAGACTGGGGCAGGCCTGACAGCTGTGGACTCTATTAAAGCTAAGGATTGAATTATAGGGTTAGGGTTAGGGTCAGGAGGTCATAATTAAGACATTTAAAGTGATAACTATTGTTTAGTAGTCATTTTTATTAATGATAGTTTTTTTTACTCCATTGTGGTGAAGTGGTTGATCTGCTGGAGAGGGACAGGAGGCCCAGATTTTAGCCCACCCACAGAATCATACCAAACAACTTTGGATCAGTCTCTCTTTCTGGATCCAGTTTATTTCACTGGGTTTTTGTTATGGAGTAAACGGGAAAAGAGAATGTCCTGAATGCTTCTTAAACCCCTGAACAAGCAGTTGGATTTAACAAACAAACAAAAACCCTTCTCTTTCTGTATGGACAGAGCAATCCTATAAGCATATTAAGCTGTGGCTGAGGATAAGACATGGCTATGGTAGAAGAAGGGCCATCGCTTCCGGAACATGTTTAATATGGAAGGAATAGAAACACATGAATGCAAATAAGGTGACCACAGCCCTGGAAACACTGATAGGGCAACAAGTCAGAGACTTATGACAGAAATTCCTCATGCAGCTCAGATAGCAACACAACCTTTGACCTCACATTGATGCAGACAATCCCAATCCACTACCCATACAACTTGCACAGCTCCCAGGTTCAAGCACTTCAGAAGTTCAGGGACTTCTGAAGTTCACTGCTATTTCAGTGTCTAAATTTGCAACCACCTCAAGACTCATCAACACAATTCAGACACAGCACACAAAAGGGACAAAAAGAGAAGACCTCCCCACAATAAACGAGCCATTTAATTCCTTGGTCAGGATGTTTACAGAAAGCCAATGCAGCTAGTCCTTGATCAACAAGGCAATTGGCTCCAGAATTTCTGTCACTTAGGAAACATGGTCACAAAGTGTGACGACACATAATTGCCTCTTTTAGCGATGGCAGTTCCGGCGCTTCTGGTTTCCCATCATTAAGCAAATCCTGCATCATGTGGTCACCATCTGCCAGCTTCCCAATTGGATAGTGGAAGGACTGAAAACAGCAAGAGGAAATTCAATATTTTCATTTTTTGCTTCTGGATTTAGCAACGGATAAATTGCTCAGAGAAACAGGTTTATAATTTTTCCTTCATTGGTATAAACGAAGTAGTTGTGAGAATATTTATATTACGTACCAATTATTTTTACGCACTATCCTTTGGTACTTGAATTTATCTGCACAGATGAAACACAGCTAAGTAATATGTAACAATCATTAAAATATTCATTTTACTAAATGGGGTAATAGTTGGAGTTAATTGAAATCCTTCAGTTAATTAGATTCCAGTGGGATTAATGACTCAGCCCAATCTTTTCACAGGCCCTTCTTCAAGTCAGTATTACTTATGTCATGTTTTTGCCTTTTTCCTTTAATAAAAACCTCCTTTAACAGAATAACAGATTTGGAAGGGACCTTGGAGGTCTTCTAGTCCAACCCCCTGCTCAAGTAGGAGACCATATACCATTTCAGACAAGCGGCTGTTTGGTCTCTTCTTAAAAGCTTCCAGTGATGGAGAACCCACAGCTTCTGCAGGCAGACGTTTAATCCCTCAAATTGGCTGAGGGTGCTACAATAAGCCTTGACAGTCTGCAGTCACTTTTACACCTCTCCCCCAGGACCACGTTCACTTCTGCCAAGTCAGAAATGCTGACAAGGATGGACAATCACAATCCTATTCCAAACTGCTATGTGACCTTTTACAAAAACAGCCACAGTTTTTCACACGCAGGGTGAAGAAAACAAATGCAATTAAAAACAGCAACAACAATCAAGCAGTCTGTTGATTGATCTCAACAGTTTGGCTTACCGTGAGGGAGCTTTCAAATAGAATTCCTCTTCCAGGACCTTCCAGGGCAACTAGCTCAAGAGGAGGGAAGGAGGAGGAGGGAATCTGTGGTAGGAGGAGGGAATCAGACGAGAATACCTCCAACAGGAAAATAACCTGTTTCTGGTTCCACAAAGCTCCATACTTCCCACTTCCTGTCCATTGCAGGGACCTTCCTCCTCCATTACATCTAAGCAGAAGTCACCCATTTGGTCCTAAACGCCCTAAAGAGAATCAGTGTGTGTGGAATCATGAGGATGGCTGCCAGGCAGAGAGAGATGTGACTTCCATAACAGAAATGGATATAATTGTAATGTTGCTTTTTACTTTTACTTGACTAGTAAACATAGATTGATGGAGGATGACATCACAGGAATGTTGCTCCTGTGGCCTACATGGCTTGTGGTGCCCTGGATAATTGCAACGGTAACCCCTCAGTGATCTCCTCTTATAATAGACATTATATACTGACCTACAGGCATACAAACAGAACCTATCATACACTTCAAGGTGCCGAAGAGGACATATAATTGAAGAGGACATATAATTTAAGCCAAATCATATATCACACCTAAGGAATCACTGCAAGGACCTCAACTAGATCTCCCAAGAAAGCAGAACTCTTGAAAAAGGCATTGTTTCAAAAAGAACTTTTATTGAGAGTTAGTGATAGCAGGAAGGCAAAGCAAGGTTACATCAAAAAGCCTTTTCCAGGTCTCCTCCCACCAGTGTCCAACAGTCCCTTTGAAATCCAGCCAGTCCATAGGTACCAGGTTGTTTTGAGAACCTAGTGAATTAGTGCCATTCTCAAGGGCTCTCTTGGTTTTCCCAACAGTCCCAGGCTCTGTCGTCTGGAGATAAGACGGATGTTTTCATCCCACATTCTTTTCACATGGAGAGAGAGCAAAGCAGAGCAAGGCAAACACATCCCCCACCAACAAGGCCCCCCTCCCAACAGAATGGCAGTCCCCAAAAATGAATACATAGGCAAAAGCAAAAAACAATAGCAAATCTATTTGAGGAGTCCTGACAATCACCCAATATTTTTCCATAAAAGTGCATACATATATACACATATCCGCCCCAAGATTTCCTTTCCCTTAAGGTTAAATAATGTTACACAAGGTGCAAGAGGGTTAGAAATATTAAATGAGGAAAAGGTAGACAAGAAGAGACAAAAAAGGAAATCTAAATCTAGCTTACGCCTACCTTTCACTATAGCCTTCTTTATCTTCCTATCTTACAAATCATTACAGCATTTACTGTATCAATTACCAATTCACGCAGTGCATTCTGTTCTTCAAACATCCCAAACTCTCTGAGGCTCTCCTTTCTATCCAACCATGATTTTTCTCATTCTTCCTGTTCCTCTCAATTGCTTCTTTCTTTCTTTTTCTTTCTTTCTTTCTTTCTTTCTTTCTTTCTTTCTTTCTTTCTTTCTTTCTTTCTTTCTTTCTTTCTTTCTCTTTCTTCTTTTCTTTTCTTTTCTTTTCTCTTTTTTTGTAGTTCAGTTCTATTTGTTATCTTTGGCCCATTTTCATCTATTACTCCAACCATGATTTTACTCCAACTATGATTATCCAACCATGATTTTTCTCATTCTTCCCCTTCATCTCAATTGCTTCTCTGTCTTGATGTATTCCTTCCTTCCTTCCTTCCTTCCTTCCTTCCTTCCTTCCTTCCTTCCTTCCTTTCTTTCTTTCTATCTTTCTTTCTTTCTTCTTTCTTTCCTTTTTTGTAGTTCAGTTCTATTTGTTTTGTATTCAGCCCATGTTCTAATTATTTTCCCACTGATCTCTAACTTTCAATCATTCACAGAATTTTCCCTATCAAACATATAGTACTGTAACTATGATTCATTAATTTTCAAATCCATGCTCCATACTCCTTGCTGCATCATTCAGCCTAGCTTACATTTGCTGCAAATTACATTTCCTGTTGTCTACACATATAATTAAACATAGATCACATCCTGTCTATCACAGGACCCAGATTGTTGGGGGCAATTAAGCTGACTTTGTAATAATGCCGCTGGGGTGTGTATGAAAGCCCTAATAAGCAGGCATATACATAGAATGAAGGCTACTGCTAAGCTTGTAAGCCGCCCTGAGTCTTCGGAGAAGGGCGGGATATAAATGCAATAAAAATAAAAAATAAAAATATCTAATACCACCTAATGTTCCTTGTACATTTACCCATAAATACATTAAACAACCAAGATAATTCCATACTTTTGTCTTAAAAAGGTAAAGGTAAAGGTTCCCCCGCACATGCGTGCTAGTCGTTTCCGACTCTAGGGGGCGGTGCTCATCTCCGTTTCAAAGCCGAAGAGCCAGCGCTTGTCTGAGGACGTCTCCGTGGTCATGTGGCTGGCATGACTAGATGCCAAAGGCGCATGAAACGCTGTTACCTTCCCACCGTAGTGGTCCCTACTTTTGTCTTACTCCTCACTAAAGGTTGAATGATTCATTAGGCATTCCATTTCTTATCATGCATGTTTTACTTGCACCATATGCCACTTTTAGCACATTCAGCAACTACATTTCAACTCCATATTCGCACAAATTGATTGACTGATCAGGTGGTATCAAGCTGGTGTCTTCTGGGGGGTGAGCTATTACCCCCCGTAGATAGGGCCCGCAACTTGGGGGTCCTTCTAGACTCACAGCTCTCTTTGGAAGAGCATATTGGAGCTGTGACTAGGGGGGCCTTTGCCCAGGTTCGCCTGGTGCACCAGTTGCGGCCCTATCTAGACCAGGATGCCTTGCGCACAGTCACTCATGCGCTCGTGACCTCTCGTCTAGACTACTGTAATGCTCTCTACATGGGGCTGCCCTTGAGGTCCACCCGGAGACTCCAACTGGTGCAGAATGCAGCCGCGCGAGTTGTCTTGGGAGTTTCCCGATACTCCCATGTTACACCTTTGCTCCGCGAGCTGCATTGGCTACCGGTTGCTCTCCGGGTGAGGTTCAAGGTGTTAGTTATGACTTACAAAGCCCTTCATTGCATGGGTCCGGATTACCTACGGCAACACCTGCGACCGGTGTCAACTTCCCTCCGTCCAGTGCGCTCCCACAGAGAGGGCCTTGTTGTGACTCAGGGCCAGCCTGTGGGTCCGACAGTCGGCTCCGATGTATCGGATGACTCAGACGAGGGGGAGGAGGGAAACGAACCGGCTGATGATGGTTCGGAGGCTTTGCAGAGCCCTCAGCCGGGGACCTCTTCTCAGCTGCGTGAGCCCGAGAGTGCGGAGGAAGATGACCCACAGCTGGCCCTGTTCAAGGACGCCCGACGCAGGAGGCAGTCGAGCAGGAACAAACAAAGAAAGGTTGTGGGACTCCTCGGGAGGAGGCACAGGGAGACCACGCCCTGAGCTCTCTATAAAAGGAGTGTTTGGGGAGGGGCTGGTTGCTGAAAGCAACTTTTCCGCTTGAGAAGACAAGCTCTAGTGTTTTTGTTAACTGCGTAATTAAATCTTGGCAGATGCTTTTTAGCCTTGGACGCTCTCCAGTCTCTTCTTTCTGAATAGGGGTTTGCCTTACTCAAGGCCAGAAGAGGGCTGGTTCAGAACAGGCCTCCTCAGGGTGCCGCCGATCAAAGAATGCCAATTGGTGACCCCCAGGGGGAGAGCGTTCTCTGTGGGCGCGCCATACCTTTGGAACCGCTTACCAGTTGAGCTCCGGACGGCCCCCGACCTTCGCTCCTTCCGGCGTGATCTCAAAACGTTCTTTTTCGAACAAGCTGGCCTGGTCTGACGGGATGGGGTTGGGTTTTTAAAACTAGTTTTAACTTTAATATGTATTGATTTTATGGGCATGATGTTTAATGGCTTTTTAATTTTTGTATTCGATTTTTATTGTGTATTGCCCTGTTCACCGCCCTGAGTCCTTCGGGAGAAGGGCGGTATAGAAATCAAATTATTAAATTAAATTATTCTCTTATTAACCACATAGCTTTTCTCCATGGTGACCTGTCCCAAACCTGATCTTTCAGGTCTTCCAATAGTGCACTCATGACTACTGTAACTGAGTCCAATCACCTTGCCACTCTTTATCTTCTTCACATTCCTTCTACCTATCCCAGCATTAGAGCATTATTTCCCCAATTTTTAAAACCACACTCTTCTGTTAATTCAGCTCCCTTAATATATATTTAGCATGGAGATTGAATAAATAGTAAAACCTTATCTTACTCTTCCATCAACCTGGAGCCAGTCTGTTTCACCATGTTCTGTCTGTGCCGTGACTTATTTGCACAGACCATAATTTAATCCTATTCACATTTGTTCATGAGTTTTTGCTACATCAAAAGACATCCCAAAAAACTTTCCCAGATCATTCATGCTTCTCAAGAACCTGCTTCCAGTGACAAGAACACTTCAACTCCTATTGTTCATACTCTTGTCAATCTTCAACAGAAAGTGAAGGCTGGGGGATTTTGTTCTCTTGAAATTTCCTTTGAGCTTCAGTTTTTAACTAGAGGTCATTTGATAATTCGGGAGGCTGCTGTTTTCACCATAGTGGTAAATATGAAGGTGGCTGGATTTCACTGGGACTGGTGGAATGGTCACTCAACATCACCTTGTATGATTGATTGTCACTGATTTTGCCCATCTGTCCCTGCTAAGCAGAGGAAATCTGATGGGACAATTCTGGCATTTAGAATCATTTTGAACATGAAACGGGTATAGGAGTTATTAGTAAAGGTGGCAAAGTTCTGAAGGGAAGCAATAGAAGGTTGAAAACAGGCAGCTGACCATGGAAGCGCACTCTGGTGACACATCCCATTGAGTTCAACCAAGACAAACCAAGCTAATTTCCATTTGTATGGTACCAGTCATCTCTGCACATTTATGGAACTTTGTGTGCTTTACCTATCAACGTGAATCAATTATGATAGTCATTATTAGTGTAGCAATGAATCTCTTTTTGGGATAACCCGAATATAAGGGGGTTTTTTGTGTTGTTTGTTGGTTTGATAGGTTCCTATCCTGCATTATTTTTTTTTATTGAAAAGTTTTACAATACATTTTATTTTTAACAAAACACAACCCCTCCCAACCCCCTTCCCACTCCCCAGCCCTCCCCAGCCCCTCCCTCCCTTCCCCCTCCCCCCTCCCCGACTTCCCAGAGCTAGATACAGGGTATAAAAATACAAACAATCATAATCTACCTTATGCAAACAACCATAAACTATTAAATCTATCGCACTTTAACTCTTATAAAATAACTACAAGCAGTATAAGTATCACATCAATAATTATTCAAATACTAGATAAAGCTTTTTAGTCCCATATTTTCTCCACAATATATCTCTGTTGCAAATAGTCTTTCAGATACGCTGAGATCTTTGCCATTTCCACCAGGTTGGAAACTTTTACAGTCCATTCTTCTATAGTCGGCAGTTCTTCCTTCTTCCAATATTGCCCTACTAGAAGTCTTGCTGCTGTAATTAAATTCAACATCAGCTTAAAGTCCACAACAATAATGTCAATAATAATGCCCAATAAAAACAATTACAGACAAAACGATCTCTAATTACCAAATTTACATCAGTCATTAAAAAACCAATTTTCTGATCTTCTTTCCACCCGGCCTGTAATTTTCCATACTAAAACCAAGTTTATACAATCTTTCCTTCTCTTAAGATATTATACAGCTTCAAATGCCATACATTCCTTTCCAAACTTAAAATTTCCTTATATTTAGTCACATCATGTTTATATTTTCTATTGCGTGTTTCATTATTACCCATATAGGTATCTTACAAGTTAACTTATGTCTATACTTTTTCCAAACTCGCAACAGAGCATATCTTAAAATATATACCTTAAACACATTATCCACCTTCTTATCACACAATAAATATACATACCAACCAGATAACAAATCATGACCTTCAAAATTTCAGCAAGACATTCATTTTCACTACTACAATACTTCCCAGTTAACTTTTCATAATTATTTCTAAATTAAAGCAACATAAAGTATTATAAAACATAATTATTTTTATATAACTTTACATTTGAGGGTGACAAATATATCCCAAAATATTTAACCCTTTTAACAATTTCAAATCCCGTTAGCTCTTCTAAAACAGCCTTTTATGATACTATCATATTCTTTTTTTTTTATTGAAAAGTTTTAAAATACAATTTTCCTTTAAAAAACCCCCCTTCCCCCTCCCTCCTCCCCCCCTACCTCCCCCCCTCCCTCCCTCCCCCCTCCCCCCCCTCCCCCCCCGACTTCCCAGAGCTGAATACAAGGTATATATATAAAAAGAAAAAAAAGAAAGGCAAACATAAGCAACCATGTACTAACAACTATAAATTCTAAAATCCATCACTCTCTAGCTTATATAGGATAAAACAAACCTTGGCAATATTAAATATATATAAAAAACTAAAATAAAAAAGAAACACTTTCTAGCTTATATAGAATAAAACAAACCTTAATAATATTAAATATACATTAAAAACAAGAAAAAAACCCCAAAATAGAAAGAGAAAAAAAAAACAGAAAAAAAAGGAAAAAAGAATTATTCAAATACTATATAATACTTCTCAACCTATACTTGTCCTAAATAGACTCCATCCATTTTGTCCATTCCATAATATAACGTTCTTACAAATAATCTTTCAAATTAACCAAAATCTTCACCACCTCAACCAAATCAGAAAACTTTAAAGTCCACTCTTCTGTAATCGGCCATTCCTCTTCCAGCACATCTATAATTATTCCAAACAATAAAAAAGATTGCGAACAAAACTTTAACCTCCATTTGGAAATCTTCTATATATTCCACCAAACTTTAATCCAAAAAAACTCACCCTTTCCACAAAACCACCACATATAAAAAATATATTGCGTCTACACCCAAATCTTTTCCCACCTCCCATACTTGACTATGAATACGTCATAGAAATTCCATAGACTTCTGCAAATCCTGCTATTTTCTCTTCTTAGATCGTTTTGCAGCAGCACGCGTCACCCTCTGTTCTATAGAATCATCCGACGAAGTTGTATCTTGATCTCCTCCAACACCGTTGTCTTCTATCTGACCACCTTCGACCTCTTGATGCACTCCTTCTCCAGATCCCTTTTCAGCTTCCAGAAGTGTTAATGGCGTTGCATTTAAAACATTATTATAGAAATCACGCGCTTGCATCACAGTAACCAGACGGTACCTTTTACCTTCGTGCGTCACCATCAACCCAGCTGGGATCTCCCATCTAAACCTTATATCTCGTTGCTTGAGCTCTTGCACAAGAAATGTAAAATCCTTCCTTCTCCTTAAAATCTTTGGAGGAATTTCTTTTAAGACCAAAACTTCTTGATTAGCAATCACAACTTTAGTATCATAAGCAGCTCGTATAACTTCATCTCTAGTTTCCCTTTTTGCAAAATATACCACCACATCTCTAGGCAACTTTCTCTGTCTAGCAATCCATGAATTCACACGAAACACTTTATCCATGCCTCCTTTTATTTCAGATGCTGGCTGTTTCAACACTACTTCAAAAGCCTCAGAAACCAGCTGCTTTAGATCTTCCTTGGTATTCTCCTTTAAGCCTCTAACTCTAATGGCAAACTGCATCTGGTAATATTGAGCAAGACTCAGTTCCTTTTCCACTTTATCTTCATTCTCCAATACTTTTGCTTCTAATATAGCATTCTTTTGAGTCAAATCTTCTAGCTTTTCCTCCAATTCTTCCACACAGCGAGCCACTTTACACACTGAAGACAAGATGTCTGCCTTCATCACTCTGAACTTCTGTTCCATCCTCTCCTCCATTCTCTCCTCCAATTTCTCCAATTTCTCCTCCATCTGTACAAATCTATCATTAATTGATTCCAAAATTACCTGGGTGTGTTTTTCAAGAGCATCTTGTAAGTCCTTTGATGTCAATACATCAGGAGGATGCAGCGCCTGCAGTAATGATTGTTGCACAGGAGAAGTTCCAGCACTCCGAAGAGTTTTAGGGGGTGGTTTAGCCGCCATCTTTTACCAAATGTGACGCACTTTCACTTCAGATTTATAATCCAAAAAAGTCCATCAAGCTGGAGAGTAAAATATAATAATCCTCTTCACCTTTTCCTCTTGTATCGCTCTGCCTGCTCCTTTAATCCATAGTCATTCCTTCAGGCAGGGGTGGTCGCAGACGCCTGGCTCTGCTCCAAGAAATCAGGAGCAGAGGCGCCGGCCAGCTGGGAGCAGCCCAGGCTACGGGGGAGTTCAATCCTTCAGCCGCCCAAGCCATAAGCTCAGGCGGCCCTTGAGAACTCTACCCCTACCTGGGAGCTCGCCCCCTCCTCTTCTCCCGAGGAGGGGGCTTCAAATTCGCCCGAACAGCTGATCGGCGCTGTTTCGGGCGAAAAAACAACAGCTGAGCCGCGGGCAGCCCAGGAAGGCTGTCTCCGTCGCCGCGGAGCCACCGGAAGTCGATACTATCATATTCTTAAACAACATTTTAGTTTTTTGTATGTTAACCTTAAATCCAGAAACTTTCCCTTATTGCATTATTATCTCCTTCAGCTCTACAGCTAAATCTTCAGGCTCGTCTCATTCGTCTAGAAGCAGTACGCATCATCCTCTGGTTTCTGGCCTCCTCCGATGATACTGAAATTTGATCCACTCCTGTAACTTTCTCATCTATCTGCATTGTTCCTTCAGCACCTTGTAAATTCTCTCTGCGTCGTTGAGACTCTCCCTCACCATTCTTCTTTGTAGATTCCAAAAGTGGTATGGGGGCTGCTTTTAAAACATTACTATAAAAATCACGTGCCTGCAACACTGTAGCAAGACGATGTCTCATACCTTCATACATCACCACCATACCCACTGGTATCTCCCATCTGAACTTAATATCACGTCGTCTTAATTCTTGTGCCAAAAAAGCAAATTCCTTCCTTCTCCTTAAGATTCTTGGAGGGATCTCTTTTAAAATCAAGACTTCTTGCTCAGCAATTGGAAATTTAGTATTGTAAGAGGCTTGAATAACCTCATTTCTAATCGCTCTCTTTGTAAAGTAAACCACCACATCTCTGGGTAATTTCCTTTGTCTTGCAATCCACAAATTAACACAGAACATTTTGTCTATATCTTCCATAATTTCATCTGCTGGTCGCCCCAGCACCCCTTCCAGAGCCTCAGAAACTATTTTCTTCAAATTTTCTTTAGGATCCTCTTTTAAGCCTCTAATTCTCACAGCAAACTCCATCTCATGATACTGTACCAAGGTCAAATCACTATCAATTTTCTCCACCACATTTTCAGTTTCTGTCATTTTTACATCTAATCTGATATTATTTTGGCTGAGATCTTGCACTCTTTCGTCCAAACGCTCAATACATATAGCCATGCCTTGAAATGCAGATAAGATGTCTGCCCTCATTTCTGTTAATTTCTCATCCAGAAGCTCTGTGAACTTTTTATCCATAAGTTCAGTTAATTGTTGCGATTGCTTTTCCATAGCCTCTTGCAACACATTGTGTAAGTCTTTAACTGTAAAAGTTGATGCAAGTACAGGTACAGATACAGGAGGAGGAGGCAATAAAGCTTGTAAAGAAAACTGCTGCACCGGAGAAGCCCCCGCGCTTCTAAGAGCTTTAGAGGATTTGGTAGCCATTTTCACCCACTATTGCCTGCTACGCACTTTCACTTTCAAACTCTGCAAAGTCCATTGAGTTAAAGATCGTAAATTCCCTTTCACCTAGATCTCCTGTGTCGCTCTGCCTGCATCCCGGTTCTCAAAGGTTCTCTCTTGCTGGCAGGGATGGTTGCTGACGCCCTGCTCTGCTCCAAAAAGCCCAGAGCAGAGGCGCCCCGCAGTCCGGAGCATACCCAGGCTTCGGGGGGGCTCAATCCTTCAGTCACCAAAACTTTTAGCTCTGGCGGCCCCAGAGAGCTCTAGCCCTACCAGGGCGCTCACCCCCTCCTCTTCTCCCAAGGAGGGGGCTTCCGAGCCACCAAAACAGCTGATCGGCGCTGTTTTCGGTGGCTCTACGGAGCCGGCGGGGCTGACAGCCAGAATGGCTGCCTGCGGCAACGCCTTGCCACCCAGAAGTCCCTGCATTATTCTCACAGAACTAAAAGAGGCCATTATGATTCTTCTCCCCATTATTTTATCCTCACTATAATCATTCAACAAAGGTTGGATTTAGAGTTTCAGGTAGTCCTCAACTTATTAACACAGTCGAGACCAAGATTTTTCATCACTAAACAAGACTGTTGTAACCTGAGTTGCAGCCAACTGTGCAACTGTTTTTGCCACAGTTAAGCAAATCACTGCAGTTCTTAAATAAAATCACACAGTCAACAAGTGAATCTGGCTTTCCCCACTGAATTTGCTTTGTTAGAAGGTTGCAAGAGGTGATCATGTGACCCTGGGAGGCTGCTACCATTGCAAATACATCCCAGTTGCCAAGCGCTCCCATTTTGATTGTGTGAGTGTGGCGATGCTGCCACGGTTTGTAAGTGCAAGGACCGGTCATATGTCACTGTTTTCATTGCCATTGTAACTCTGACTGGTTGCTAAACAAATAGTTATAAGTTGAGGATGACCTGTAATGACTATTCTAAACCTCTCAGTGAGCTTCATGGTTGAGTGGGGACCTCAGTCTGAATCTGCCCAAAACGTGGTCCTCGCACTTCAACCATTGTGCCTTAATGGTTCTCAGAAACATGTTTTGTTTTTCCTGGTGGAAGCTGCTTTTTACCTTCAGCAAAATCCAGGCTTCCTTGGTGAACTGGGACTCTTTGTTTATTTTGGGAAGGTGTGTGTGTGTGTGTGTGTGTGTGTGTGTGTGTGTGTGTGTGTGTGTGCCTGCGTTTGTGTTATTTCATCAGTAAACATCTTTGGATTCAGCTCATCACAAACATAACATTTTACATGCGCACTATAGGTATACTGAGTATGCCAAACATACAAGCTGACAGTATCATATCACTTAACTGGAGCTCCATTTTGCAAAAGGACAAGATGTAAATTAAATCAAGGGATAAATTCACTTTAATGCACAGAGCTAATGGTTCAATTAGCTCTTTATGTCTGAGTCTTATCTCTGAATACACTCTGGCAGAAAAGAAAGTTGTCAGAATATTAAGCTGGGAGATATTTTATCATTTATCCATGGCAACTATCTCTTGTGCAACCTAATACTGAACTAAGAATAATATTTTTGTACTCCATTCTCAACGTGTGCCTCTGAGGAAAAAAAACTGCTATTTCTCATCTATTCTCATTACAGTACTCAGTTGAGTTTGTTTTCCTTCGGGGAATGACTGTAACATCTCTCTTGTAATTAAGCCTATGTGTGACTCCAAAAGAAAAAGAAAAAAAGGACCCACCAAAACCAAAAAACCTCACACATAGAAATGTGAGATAATTCACTGTTCCTGTGCAACATCACATAATGAGTTCTAAAAGTGGCTGTTCTTGCCATGCTTTTAAAAAAAAACCTAATTTAGTTTTATTATAGTTTGTCAACAGCCTGATTTGATCCAAAGTGCCTGCCTCACATCTGGAATTGACACTTCTGGAATCAATCAATGCAAATTTTTCTCATTTGCCATTTACAAAGTGACAGATCAGCTTATCTGTTTTCCAAAGCAGATCAAAAAAAAAATTATCATAATTTGCCATTCCAAGTGAACAGGCGGGTGAGTTTAAACAGGACAATAAATAACCCTTTCAGCTTAATATGGGCTCATGGGTCATCTAAAAGCAGGCATGTGTAACCCATGGCCCATAAGCTGCCGTGTGGCCCTGGACAACTACTAATGCGAACCCACAAGATTGCAAACTTTTAACATTATTGTGTGGTTTGTATACATTAACTATATCGTCTATGTTATATGCAGACCAAGACAATTCCTCTTCACTCACTGTGGCCCAGGCAAGCTAAAAGGTTGGATACCCGTGAACTGAAGCAAAGCACATTTCACCAATTGGGATGGTATTGCTGAAGAAAAAAAAACTGAGGCTCAATAAAGGGCCAAAAGCTTTACCATAAAAGGTTATGCTTGAACCGAAAAGGGATGGCCGGTCCTCTAGTGAGATATATATGGATTGTCTCTCTTGGACCATTGGAGAATCATACTTGGCAGTTGACAAACTATACTTTTGCATCGTTACGATTCTTGTATCTTTTACTGAAAGGGCTTTATTGTTTGTAACTTATTTTGGATGTTTTCATTTTGTTGTGAATTGCAGTGAGACATTTGGGATTATGACACTCTTAAAAACTAACATACCAACAAAAAGATGCCACCCTACTTAACCTGCTGGATCGCAGGACCGTAACATAGCCATCTGACTATGCCCAAGATGTGGTTTCTGATAAGGTTGTTGCAGTGTATGCTCTTAAAGCATACACAGAATGTCAGCACAGCAGGGGGCTGGACAGCTCCAGGGTATAACCGCTTTTGGCGGGAAAGCCTGAATAGAGCTAGTCGTTGACAGCCCCAGGGCATGGTCAGCTCTGGCGGGAAGCCAGGGTTTAAATCCATTGGCCACCTGCACTGGCGGGAAGCCCAGGTTTGAATCTATTGGCTGCGATTCACCTGGGCAGGTATAAAGAGAAAGCCAGGTAACCCCTTTGCTTCAGCTTCATTCCTGATCCAATAAAGAAGTACTACCCAGCTCAAGTGTCCGTCTCTCTGTGCGACCACGCGACATTGCAGTTGTCAAGGCCCCTTCATTATAAACCAGCCAGTTGGAGCAAGTATTATCACTAGGAAACTCTGCATAACCACTAGATGGGAGTTGCACAGTACTAAATGTCAATTTGCCACCACCCACCAAACTGACATCAGGTTCCATGCAGTTCCCATCTAGTGATTATGCAGAGTTTATTAGGGATAAGAGCCACACAGACTGAATTTCAGCGGGTTATAATGAAGAGGCCTTGGCAGTCTTACCAGAAACCACATCTTGGGCATAGTCAGATGGCTGTTATAGTCCTACGATCCAGCAGGTTAAGTACAATGCCATCTTTTTGTTGGTATGTTAGTTTTTCAGCAAGCCTTTTTTCTCACCCTTAAGGTAAGTATTAAGAATATTCTGGGGTTCTTTTCCCAGTAGCCAAGTGGCTGATTTATTACCCCGGTGACTTAGGATCCCAGGGATTAATTTCAGAACCGTAAATCTACTTTTCTGTCTAAGATAACACTAGCGATTCCTGCTTTTTCGGAGCTGAGTAAATAAACATTAAAATGATTAACCCAATCTTTCTTTGCATACCTGGCAGCATCTTTTACAAGATCTTTCTCTCCAAGAGCTCTTGTGTTTAGCAGAAGGCTATTCACCCTATTGATTTTTCCAGTTACGTAATATAAATGAAAGCTAGAAGGCTTTCTACGAAAGAACTGCCTTTGAAAAAGGAACACAGAGCAGCTCTCCTTAATCCCCCTGGTATTATGCAGCCATTGCTTCTGTCAGAAAGGCTGAGAAAGAGATGTCAGACCAGGGTGGCCAGCTAGATAGCAGCCAAGGATGGTGGGTCACAGCAGAGAGGAAAACTTAATGCTAGATTGTGTCTGCTGAGCTTATCAATAGACTAAGGAGATTCTCAGTCATCCCAGTCATGGTTGTCCCCAAGGTGCTTTTTCAAAAGGCAACTGGACTTTCTTTAGAAGAAAAAAAAAGCAAGTCCAGTCACCTGTTGAAAAAGCATCTTTGGGAGGTATCACAACCACAGCACCCAACCCTCTTCTGACTGGTGCACTGGGGTTGTGCTGTCCCAAAGTAGAAGGCTTAGCTAAGACAGAGAAGGATTAAAAACTCAAATATTTCAGTAGCTGAATATAAATTCAATTAATAACCTCATGTGATTCTCCAAATAATTATTCTCTCCTTTTTTCATATTAAACATCCCAACTTGGTAGCAACCTTCATAAGTACTCTGGAGGCCTCATCCCTTTTTTTTGGGGGGGGGGAGAAGATGTGGCTGGGTGCAGGATGTGCACTGCAGGGTTAAGGGCTGAATTACATATATAATAACTCTAGGTATTATACCATGTTCTACCACTTCAGTTTGAAAGTGATGGTACCCTGACAAAATTGTTTCTGTACAGGAAATGCAAAGCTATGCCTACTTGACCACCTAAAAATGGGAGTTGGGAGAAGTGGCCCTTTGGAAGAATAGTTACGAAGGAAATAGCTCGCTATTAATTGCAAGTTGAGCTATCGGAGCTTTTCATATTTCAGAGATGACAAGCACTCATTGATCTCTGACGAGCATGTTCTACTTATAGGGAATATAAAAGCAAAAGAAAAGATAGTCTGCTGAATGTTGAAACAAACATTTAGAAGCCTTCAATAACCCATTGTGCTATAGTTTGCAAATCAGCTAAACTTTGGTAGCTTGTCTAAATAATTCAACTTTAGAGCACTTCCGGTGGCGGCGCGGCGCCGGAGACAGCCCTTGCGGGCTGCCCGCGGCTCAGCTGTGTTATTTCCACCCGAAACAGCGCCGATCAGCTGTTCGGGTGGATTTGAAGCCCCCTCCTCGGGAGAAGAGGAGGGGGTGAGCCCCCAGGTAGGGGTTGAGTTCTCCGGGGCCGCCTGAGCTTAAAGCTTGGGCGGCTGAAGGATTGAACTCCCCCGTAGCCTGGGTTGCTCCCAGCTGGTCAGCGTCTCTGCTCCGCGATTTCTGGAGCGGAGCCAGGCGTTTGCGACCACCCCTGCCAGAAGGAAAGACCATGGAATAAAAGGAGCAGGCAGAGCGGTACAGGAGGAAAAGGTGAAGAGGACTTTTATTGCTGCTTTCTAGCTTAATGGATTTTATAAATTTAAAAGTGAAAGTGCGTAGTAAGTGAAAGTAAAGATGGCGGCTAAACCTCCCCCAAAAGCTCTTTGGAGTGCTGGAACTTCTCCGATGCAACAGTCATCATTGCAAGCGTTGCTTCTTCCTGATGTATTGACACCGAAGGATTTACAAGATGCTCTTGAAAAATATGCCCAGGTAATTCTGGAAACAATGGGTGATAAATTTGCAAAGATGGAGGAGAAATTGGAGAAATTGGAGGAGAGAATAGAAGAGAGGATGGAAGAGAAGTTCAGAGTGATGAAGGTAGACATTTTGTCTTCAGTGTATAGAGTGGCTGAATGTGTGGAAGATTTGGATGAAAAAGTGGAAGATTTGACTCAAAAGAATGCCATATTAGAAGCAAAAGTACTGGAGAATGAAGATTTAAGAGACAAAATGGACAGAGAACTGAGTCTTGCTCAATATTTCCAGATGCAGTATGCTGTTAGAATCAGAGGTTTAAAAGAATATTAAGGAAGACCTAAAGCAGCTGATTTCTGAGGCTCTGGAAGTAGTATTGAGTCAGCCAGCATCTGAAATAAAGGGAGGCATGGATAAAGTGTTTCGTGTGAATTCATGGATTGCTAGACAGAGAAAGTTACCTAGAGATGTGGTGGTTTATTTTGCAAAGAGGGAAATTAGAGATGAAGTTATTCAAGCTGCCTATGGTGCTAAAGTTGTGATTGCTGATCAAGAAGTTTTGGTTCTAAAAGAAATTCCTCCAGAGATTTTAAGGAGAAGGAAGGATTTTACATTTTTAGTGCAAGAGCTCAAGCAACGAGATATAAGGTTCAGATGGGAGATTCCAGTTGGGTTGATGGTGATGCATGAAGGTAAAAGGCACCGTTTGGCCACTGTGATGCAGGCGCGTGATTTTTACAATAACGTTTTAAAAGCAACCCCACTATCACTTCTGGAAGCTGCAAAGGGATCTGGAGAAGGAGAACACCAAGAGGCTGAAGATGGACAGACAGAGGAGAATGGTGCTGGAGGAGATCAAGCCATAACTTTTTTGGATGATTCTAGAGAGCAGAGGGAGACGCGTGCTGCTTTAAAACGATCAAGAAAAAATAAAAGAATAAGGTCAGCAGAAGTCTATGGAATTTCCAAAATGTACTTACAGCCAAGCAGTGGGAGGAGTACGGCCTAAAAAAGATAGTCCTATTTAAGCAGTGCTCCAAGAGCTTTGGGATGATATGCATGGCAACTAAATTTTTAACTTGGAACGTTAATGGATTAAATTCACCACAGAAGAGGAAGAAAGTTTTTCAATATTAATGGAGTGGTTGTTTATGTTAAAAGTGCTTTAACAGCGGACTTAATTGAAGCAGATAAGCATGGAAGATACGTTATGATAGAGTTGCTGTTAGAAGGTAAAAAGATGCTTTTAGTTGGATTATATGCTCCTAATCAACAACAAGCTGACTTTTTTAGTTTATTTCATACAAAGTATACCCAGTTGGATTATAATTTTTTTATTTTTATGGGGGATTGGAATGGTGTTTTGGATGTACAGATGGACAAGGCTGGAGCTTTTAAGTGCGTCCCAAGTCATTTTAGACTGCCTAAATCCTTTTTTGAAATGAAGGATGACTTGGAACTGTGAGATATTTGGCGTGAAAGACATTCGCATGAAAAGGATTATACTTTTTTTTTTTCTGACAGACATCAATCTTTTTTCAGGATCGATTTTATTTTTGACTAATGACTTTTTTTCAAGGATTAAGAAGGTGAAGATATGTGCAAGAACTATTTTTGATTATAGCCCAGTTTGGCTAGAGATTAATAAGGAGAATAGAGATAGGCGCTCGTGGCGCATAAATGAGAATTTGTTTAGAAATTAGAGAAATGTGGAAGAATGTAAACAGCGGATGAAGGGTTTTTTTTTTGAAATTAATATGAATAAGGGCACCTCTATGGACATGGTTTGGGATGCTAGCAAGGCCTATATGAGAGGGGTGTTGATATATATGAATAATAAACATAGATGTGCTGTGGAAGCTAGGAGGAAAGAATTGGAGAATGAAACAAAGGAAAAAGAAAAGGCTTTGATTTTGAATCCAGAGGATGTGAAGTCTAAGGAGGCTATTAAACTGTTAAGAGGAATGGATTGAGTATATCCAGAACAAATATGAGACAAATGGATTGAGTATATCCAGAACAAATATGGGACTAAAAAGTTTCATGTAGCATTTGAATAAGCCTTCCCTTCTTTTCTCTTTTTTTTCTCTTTTTTTATATATTTTATATTAATAGTGTTTGTAGTTATCCTATATGAGCTAGAGAGTGATAGATTTTAGAGTTTACGGTTGTTAGCATATGGTTGTTTATGATTCTTTTTTTTTGTCTTTTATACCTTGTACTTAGCTCTGGGAAGTCGGGGGGGAGGGGGGAGGGGTAAGGAGGGAGGGATAGGGGAGGGGTAGGGGGGTTTGTTAAAGATAAAATGTATGATAAAACTTTTCAATAAATAATTCAACTTTAAATAAGCTTCACCGTTATGGCAAAACCCATTAAGGTTTATCGTTGATCCTTGGCTGCAAAAGGATATTGGAAAGCCCTGAGCAGATTATCGTAAACACTCCTTATCTTGGGTAACTGAAAATAGTTGCCTATGCTCTCAATATCCTCAGCCAGCGATGAACAGACTTTAGGCTTCTTAGATCTACTATATTGACTTGGACTTAAAAGGAAGTGAATGAAGTGCTTATAATACAGATGGAATTAAGGGCAGTATATGTGCTTTCTGCCTACTCCCAGCTTGGACACCTGCCAATCTGGGAGGGCAAAAAAGCGATGACATAATCCGTCTGCTGCCGTAATAGCAACCTCCACTAGATGTCTACGGAGATTCTCAATCATCCAGGTCATGGTTGTCCCAAAGGTGCTTTTTCCAACTGGACCTTTTTTTGGGGTGGGGGGTTTCTTTGAAAACATTTTGCCTCTCATCCAAGAAGTTTCTTCAGTTCTAACCAGTGTTTTTTTGTAAAAGAAAAAGGTGCCGGAACTCACACATGTCATACAACCCACCTTGCCTTCCCTACAAGGTTCCATCCAAAAAAGGTGCCGGAACTCCATTCTGAGCGTTCTATGAGAAAAAAAGCCCTGGTTCTAACTGACTGGTGGACAATGATTCAGCAGTCAGCATTCAGAATTCAGCAGTCCACCTGCACCTGACAGAAAAGAGCCACTCCCCTGAAAACAGCAAAGTCCACATTCTGGACAGAGAGGACCTCTGGCTTGAAAGAGAAGTCAGAGGCCATCTATGTTAAAATTGAACAGCCCTCTCTCAACAGAGGGGGAAGGGGTACACCACCCCTTACCTCCTGTTCACAGTGCAGCCCTTTCAGCAGTCCCAAGACGTTCCACGCTTCTTTGCATTCTGATTCAGGGACTCTGAGGTCACAGATTAGCCCCTAGTTTTAACGACTGGCTGTTTGCAGAGAGTATAAATCCCCTCCATTCCCCACCAGTTAGTTAGAACCGAAGAAGCTTCTTGGATGAGAAGTGAAAAATCAGAAAGTCCAGTTGTCTTTTTGAAAAGTCACTCATGCGCTCGTGACCTCCCGTTTAGACTACTGCAACGCTCTCTATATGGGGCTGCCCTCGAGGACCACTCGGAGGCTTCAGCTGGTGCAGAATGCTGCTGCGCGAGTTGTGATGGGGGTTTCCCGATACTCCCATGTAACACCTCTACTCCGCGAGCTGCATTGGCTTCTGGTTGCCTTCCAGGTGAGATTCAAGGTGCTGGTGATGACCTATAAAGCCCTAAATGGCTTGGGTCCGGGATATCTGAGGGAACACCTGCTGCCGGCATCAAGTTCCCTTCGTCCAGTGCGCTCCCACAGGGAGGGCCTTCTCAGGGTGCCGCCGGTAAAAGACTGCCGGCGGATAACACCCAGGGGGAAGGCCTTCTCTGTGGGTGCGCCTGCCCTCTGGAACCAGCTGCCCGTGGAGCTCAGGACTGTCCCCGACCTTCGTTCATTTCGCCAGGACCTGAAGACCTGGCTCTTTGAGCTCTCCGGCCCAGGCTGAGAATTTTTAACTGGGGCTTTTATTTTTTAGGGATTTAATTTAATCTTTTTAAATTGTTTTTAACTTTTGTATTGATTTGGTTTTAAATACCCTGTAAACCATCCTGAGTCCTTCGGGAAAGGGCGGTATATAAATCCAATAAAATAAATAAATAAATAATAAATAAATAAATAAAAGCACTGTGGGACAACCATGACCTGGATGACTGAGCCGCTCCAGAGACATCCAGAACCAATCATTTTTGTCAAGGTTTGGTGTCTGCCATCAATGAACACATAAACCAGTCATGAAAATAGCAACTTTATTACCATCTAATGAAAGGTCTATTTTTAATCTAGCCAACAATGTCACACTTAACAAAAGAGATGCATTTACAAAATCTGTGAGGTTCTATGCGCCCTTCAGAGAAACCATATGCTGCAGCATGTTTGTGCATTACAAAATGTTGGAAACTGTGTAATATAAATAGTATAAAAAGTATAAATAGAAAGGGGAATGACGGTTCTTTTCATTAGAACACACACTTGGAAGAATAGAAACAGCAGCCTCGTTACCTTTATTTTTACCTCTTTTTCCCCCACACAGAATCGTTGCCTTGATAAGTAGTTCAAATAAATACATGAAAATAAATTCTTTCTGCAGTACAGGAAATGAACTATGGACAGACCCAAAAGTATTGGTACCCTTCCACTTTTTCCCCAAAGAATTCCAATTTGGGTGAAATAAATTGAAACTGATACATATAAATAGTATCCACAATTCTTTAATCCCTACTCCATATTCCCTACTCCAGTTTGCTTCAAATGTTTTCTATAGCTCTAAATCAGGCTGAGTTGGAGAGGGTGCCTTAAATCTGTCCAGGGCACAATGACAGCAGATACTCTGTCTCAGCTGCAGCTCATGAATCCTCCAGCAGGATAATATCCCAAAACATACATCTAAATGACCAAGAATGGTTGAAGAGCAAACGTTGCATTGTTCTGAAGAGGCCTACTATGAATCCCAATAGAACTTTTATGGAAAGAGCTGAAACTTGGAGAAGGAACAAATTGCCAGTTGAGAAGTATAGAAATTCAGAGCTACAGAAAGCACTTGGTTGCAATTATTGCCTCAAAAGTGTACGCTATGAAATATTAGTTTAAGGGTATCAATAATTATATCCACGCCAATTTCATTTATTATTTTGTCTGCTTTGGTGACTGCTACTTAATTGTATCAGTTTCAACTTATTTCACAGCAAATTGGGGTCTTTGGGGAAAAGTGGAGGGGTAGCAATATTTTTGGCAATATCTGTTGGATGTTTGAATGGAAGAGAGACAGAGGACAGTTTAGATTAGAAGCTTTAAAATAGCCTTCCACAACCATTATTTCAGAATTTGGGGAGCTGCAATTTGGGGAGCTGCACACTTGCCCCCAGTTGGAGAAACCTACTCATATTTAATTCAGAGATACTGTATACCCTGCATATTTCAAGTCACATTGGTCACAATAAAAAAAAAGCTGTGAGGATGGGTCTTCCTGGTGAGTGAGTTGTAAAATCCACAATGCACCTAAATACAGTGTGTTAAGCCCTAGTTAAACAAGTCTAGGATTGCACTGCAAGAATTTTAATTTAGTTTTCTTGGGTTCCTCTGGTTTAAGACAGTGCTTTTTGCTTTGTCACTGATAGCAAAGGGAGCAAATCTTTACAGGGATGATTCATAAGCATACAATTCCCAAGAGGTGTGCTTGTTTTCTAAACCTTAAAAGTGACTCTAGGAATATCTAATCAGGGATGGAACCAAGATGAGCAAATAAATCCCTCCTCAAACTGCAGTTTAATATGAGTGCAGGAAGGAAGCCCTGCCACTAAATTGGGGTAATTTGATAGTAGAAGAATTTATTTTATTTTTTTTATTTTAATTCCATTTATATCCCGCCCTTCTCCGAAGACTCAGGGCGGCTTACAAGCTTAGCAGTAGCCTTCATTCTATGTATATGCCTGCTTATTAGGACTTTCACACACACACCCCAAGCGGCATTATTACAAAGTCAGCTTAATTGCCCCCAACAATCTGGGTCCTCATTTTACCTACCTCGGAAGGATGGAAGGCTGAGTCAACCTTGAGCCTGGTGGGACGCGAACCTGCACTAATTGCAGGCAGCTGGGGTTACTTAAGGAGGCATTAGCCCACTGCTCCACCAAGGTATTCATGGACAGAATACCTTAGAACGGGTTTGTCAAACTGCCGGCCCAAAGGTGGGATGCATCAGGAGGAAACCACGCTCACCCTGTTGCCGGCAATGGGGAAAAAGTTCCGCTACGTCACGCGACGTCGCGAGTTTGACATGTCTGCCTTAGAACTTTAGCAGAATCTAAATCAACTCACATGTTTTGTAATTAAGTCTCATCTATGAAGGAAAAGAGGCTGAGAACCTCCTGAAAAACACACATATAATCACAGATTTTACCTTCATAAAACCATATGTGAGGTCCCTATTGTTATTTTTTATTAGATCCTTGAGTAACTAATAATAAGGTAACGTATTGCTTTATCTATTTTTTAAAAAAGGAATTATGTTTTTCAAAACAATCCCAATTGATAGACTTTATTTTTGCTTGTGTTGTTGCATATATTGTTTTCCCAGGACACTATCCAATACTTTTGAATATGAATTACTGGGAGAAGTCTCATGATTGTCTGAGTTAGTAATAGTGTAATAAATAAGTTTTTATGCAGTACATTTCCGAGCGGAAAATACAGTTCTCTCTTTAGGTACAAAGGTACACTACATTGATCCTCTATAGTATTTGAGACCAAAAGGGCAAAAACCATCATTTGTGATAACCTGCATCATCTCCAGCATAATATAATGCACTCTTAATATAAGTAAATGTGAGTCTAAGAAGCAATTCTGTAGTCATTTCCTATTTTGGATATTATCGGAAACATAAATATATAAATAATATTTCTATATCCATTTTAAACTTGTTATCTCACAAATATTTTTTACTGATTTATATATCTTGAAGAAATCTGATTAATGTTAACTTCTCTATCTTTTTATAAAATAGTAAGAGGGCCATTTATACCATGAGATCGATGGAGTCAGTTAATAAAATTGACATTTATTTTTTTTGGCAACACAATTGAAACCAATTTGGAAAAGCATTCCATTCTCTGTTAATAGTGCCTAACAAGTGAGCCCAATGAGTGTAAGACCTCAGTTCTGCTACATCCTGAAAATACAGAGCATCGCTTTGTTGGAGAATAGGGGAAGGTCTGAACTGTTGAATTCAGAATTGTGAAATTGGAATGGTACCCAAATCTCCAGCAGATTGCCACTACCGAGAACGACCTCCTCTCAGTCATCACCTAGCAGGCCTGACAAGGATGGTAACTTAGTTAAGAGATTTCTGGAAGAAATGGTTATCAGAGTATGTTATCCTTGACTAAAGTCCTAAATTGTAAGGGGTTCGAAAGGTACAGCATCTGCAAGAATCAGAACATCACTAGATGCCGCTCTCTCTCTCTCTCTCTCTCTCACACACACACACACACACACATATCAAAAAGTCTCCCATCTAGAAGTTGTATTCTCAAAGCTGAGGTACGGCAGCCCTAAGAAAAATGAACTATAATTGTAAAAATCAAATAAACTCTTTGTAGGAGCCAGTGAACTGAACATCACTGTCTCCTTAAAACAGACCTCCCAGAACAAAAACAGAATAACACTGAAACCCAACAGCCAAAATAGCCTTCAAAGGGGTATTTTATGTTGATGCAAATCTATTGACTGCTGTTAAAATTGTTCAGGTAGATAGCCCCGGGATACTTCACTAAAAAAAACACACCAGACATTCCTATTATGAAGGCAAAAAGGAAAGGTTTTTAAAAAGGCACTTGCTTTTGTAGCCAGCGGTTCTGAGTTCCAATTTAGAGCTAATTTTATCAGTAAAGTTGTGGAAGAAAGAGGGGCCAAAAAGCTATTCGGTGGAACTGTTATCAGTGGAAAAGGTGATAGTCTTAAGCTTTTGGGTTCCTTTTAATGAGATGTTCTTGAAGGAAGGGGGGGGTCCTTGGTGCTCTCTGAGCTTGTTTTCTTGCAGATGTTTCGTTACCCAAACTAGGTAACATCATCAGTGCTAGCGCCTAGCACTGATGTTACCTAGTTTGGGTAACGAAACGTCTGCAAGAAAACAAGCTCAGAGTACCAAGGAGCCCTCACGTCAACCCTGAGCTACAAATATTCTCCTTCATTAATATTCTTGAATGCATCAGATTCAACAAGATCTTGCGCATAAAAATACACAAAAGCACCTTTCTATGGGCCATTCCCTTGGATCTTACCGTACATCGGGTGGTTCATCAGCGTATTTACGCTGTCTGCAAAGTATGGAAAGGAAGAGGGTGTACTGTATTTTTTATTTTAATTCCATTTTATATCCCGCCCTTCTCCGAAGACTCAGGGCGGCTTACAAGCTTAGCAGTAGCCTTCATTCTATGTATATGCCTGCTTATTAGGGCTTTCACACACACCCCAAGCGGCATTATTACAAAGTCAGCTTATTGCCCCCAACAATCTGGGTCCTCATTTTGCCTACCTTGGAAGGATGGAAGGCTGAGTCAACCTTGAGCCTGGTGGGACTCGAACCTGCACTAATTGCAGGCAGCTGGTGTTACTTAAGGAGGCATTAGCCCACTGCTCCACCAAGGCTCAGTATAATATCTCCATTTTATATAATGTTAACTGACGCATGCCTGAAACACAGCACTCAGTATTCGAGCGGCAAATTTTAAAACAGCAAGATCAATTATTCTCCCAGGGGCAGACGGGAAACCTCTTTCTATGCACACATTCCAAAATATGAATTAGGTTTATTCATATTTCACGATTCTTAACTGCCCACCTCCCTTAAAGAGTGTAGCCCTGGGCAGTGTAGAATTTAATCAGTAAAATTAAGCATTGAAAGCAGAATAATTTAAGATTCAATTTTTTTAAAAAAAAAAAACCCTATGTAAAACAATATTATAAAATTACAAAAGATGAACAGTTCCAAGATAAGGAGGCTAGCAGGTCAATCTATTTAGCACAAGGAGAGCAACCTGTCACCTTATAGATGTGAATTTCGACTCCTGTTATTCCTGAGCAACATAGGATAAAACAAAAAGGATTAGGATCGTAATGAACTGCACCAGCAGGCCATATGGTATATTGCTGGTTTCTCCATTAGGAGAAGGCCATTCTTTGCAAAGCTTATCTATTCTCATGAATTCATTTAGAAGTACAAGCAATTATTTCTAGGCTTATGTTTTAACCCGAAAGCCTATTAGTTTTCAAACAGAACCTTTTCAAATCCAGTCTATCTTTAGAAGAAAGGGAATTATTAATATTGGATATAATCAAGTCTGAGTCTCAAGCTTTTTTTTTTTTTTTGGCATACAGAAAACGTAGTCTCCAATCACTGACATGAGGAATAATTAAAAGCAATTGCTTTATGGCATTTTACAATTTTAATCATGCCTGCTTTATATTCTTGGTTTTAGTCAAGTTGTTGTTAACAATTCCTTCCCTAGCTAAAGAAATCTGATCAAATCTTAAGATTTCAGAAACGCGCTCAGGCCCAGCATCATTTCAGCACGTTCTGTTTTAAGATAAATCGAAAGACATCATCCGAGAGTCCAGGGATTGCTTTTCCTTTCTCCGAATTAGCAACGGCACTGACGGGAGTCAAAAAGCAGAAGTGGTTGCTGGGAGGCCGAGGGAAGATTTTATTCTCCTCTCTGTTCAAAACCATTTGAGCGATTTGGAGATTCTTCACTGTAAATTTCATTCCCTCTTTGCCTGCAAGATCTGCAGCCTTAAGGGACAGACACTGTGAAGTTGATTCATATATTGGACTCCTTCTGCCTGGCTTCTTCTGGCACAAAGTACTGTAGAATGTGTCCAGAGATTTTCTAAGGGTGGATTCTCCTTCTCCCCTTTGCTCAGGAACCTCAACTTCGCTCCGTTGAAGCTGTTCCGTGTTCTCACAGCTGGTAGTCCCCCTCCTCTCATAGAGAGAAGGCCACACAGTGTTGTTGGCTTTGGCAGCTGGCCCTGGGAAAAATTGACTGATGGACTCTGTTGGGAAATAAGAAAAAAATCAAATTTAAAAAAAAGCCAATCAGGGAATGTAATCCAACGACCGGCATGTTATGCTTGTGCACGGCCCGTATTCTAACCCACGACCAGACTGATAATGACAATTTTTGAAGCAGAACTCCAGTTTAAAATTCCCTTTGGACCAAGTGGGAACAAGCTATCCACTCAGCGGGCAAGAGAGCATTCATACGCTTCATTTGTAAAGTTTAGACACCTCTGAGCTTACCAGTGCAATGAACATGGACAGAAAGAATTTCCTAAATTGGCCAGTTTGAAGGCCTGTGGTTGAAACTACACATCCCATGTGTACTGGTAGAAAAACCGCTGCTTCACAGACCCACAAAACAGTCCATGTGAAGGTACCCAAACTGTCTACTTAGAAGGAAGGAGAAGCATAGAAATGGCAACGGGTGTCACATAATTCTTGAGGGTCATTGTGTTGCCTGAGGAATGGTGCTATCTCCATCTTCACCCTCCGTTACAGGTGTTTATGATATCGCATGACAAACATAAAACACTCTGTACTGAAAAGTAAAATATCACTTAGTGTGTTACATTTGTCTTGTAGGCAACAAGAGACCAGATACCCACTCAGTCTGTAACTGAGAGCCAGTTCGGCCTAGTGGTTAAGGCACCAGGCTAGAACATGGAAGTTAGTGAGTTCAAATCCTACCTTAGACATGAAAGCCAGTTGGGAGACCTTGGCCCAGTCACTTTCTCTCTCAGCCCCAAACCCCCCCCCCCCCGCAAGGATTGTTGTTGTGAGGAAAATAGGAAGAGGAAGGTCTGTTGGACATGCTCACCACCTTGACTCATCAATAAAAATAATAAAGGGACGAAATAAATAAATAAATAAATAAATAATTCATATAAGATTTGAGTCTATGAGCAATGTTTATTATGCCACTCCTTCCTAGGGACTCAACAATATTTAGAGAGATTCTTTCTCTGTGAGGGTCTTGCACATCTGGCTTAAATTCTTTTATGTTATCAAAAACAAACCATCCACTGCAAAATGAAATTTTACTCTGGATTTGCTAGGAGTCCTTTTAATACTTGAACACTGTAGCTGAAAAGATGTGAGATTCCCGGGGGAAATAAAAAGGTTTGGAAATAGTCTATTTTTGTCTCATAATGCAGATGATTCACTTAATAAAACTCAGTAACAATGTGATATAGGAGCACTGCTAGGAGTTAGAACAATTTTATAAAATTGTACACTCTGTAAAGAAAAGAACCGTTGGTGAGCTACTTGATTGCAGACATAATGGCCACATTCAGGTCGACTGCACTATTAGTAAACTAGCACCTCCACCATTATGCCAGATTATATGCAACAATAACATTCAAATTATATGTTACATTTAGCCATGTCTAATTTTCTCTACAAATAAATGAACTGCCTAAAGAAAACTGAAACTTTCAGTTATGCATCAGAAAGGGAAAACTGTTATTTAACAATCACCCTATGACTTTGTTCTGTTTCTCAAAATTGTACATATCTTACATTGCTATTTTTTTTTTACAAAAAGGGAATATGGATGCCAGAATAGAGAACAGCCATCGTAGCACCAATCCAGTAAGTAGCTCACTGCCAACATACCCTCTTGCTGCTTTGTCTGCCAATTACTTTCCTGCTGCTTAATTAACCTAAGTGTTAAAGTGATTTACATGTCTGGAGACTCCCTCTTCTCCCATCGAAAAAACGAGAAAAGAATCTGGTATAGACATGGCTCTAACATTTTATTTCTTCCTCTTCCTCTTCCTCTTCTTCTTCTTCTTCTTCTCCTCCTCCTCCTCCTCCTCCTCCTCCTCCTTCTCCTTCTTGGCTTTTAATCATCCTGCCTGATGAAGACACTTCTGTTTTGCATCGTTACATCTTCAATTCAGCTAATAAATAACTTCTATTGATTTCCCTCCCCCCCTTTATAGGTGTTTTTTAGGGAGCAGTTAGACAGGCAGCTTTAAGATTCCACACTATGAAAGATTAGCCCACGTTGTTTCGTAGATAATACAATGTAGGCCAATATAATCCAAAGAGAAAGGTTGGTGGGATGGGATAGGATAGGCACTCAACACTTTACAGACCTATTAACTAAAGAAAAAAATTGAAACAAAATAGGAAATGTGTGCACAACGGGTATAATAACATCAGCAAAATAAACCCTGCATCAAAATATTGGTGTTTCTTAAACTTAGTAACTCTAAGGTGGGTGGACTTCGAGTACCAGAATTCTTTAACCAGCCATGAAGTCCACCCATCTTACAGTGCCAAGCTTGAGAAACAGTTGTCTGTATGATATGTGCTGAAAAATGTACGAGCACATAGTGTGCACATAGCTAAAATTTTAGAAGAGCCTATTAAGCTGGTCAGAGGTGAACAAGCAAAGATAACAGATAGCATTTTTGTTGCACTTTATAATCTTTGGTGGTAAAAGTAAGGTAAAGGTTCCCCCGCACATGCGTGCTAGTCGTTTTCCAATCTAGGGGCTCATCTCCGTTTCAAAGCCAAAGAGCCAGCACTTGTCCAAGGACGTCTCCGTGGTCATGTGGCCGGCATGACTAGATACCAAAGGCGCACAGAACGCTGTTACCTTCCCACCGTAGTGGTCCCTATTTTTCTACTTGCATTTTTTACGTGCTTTCGAACTGCTAGGTTGGCAGAAGCTGGGACGAGTAACAGGCACTCACTCTGTTACGCGGCACTCGGGATTTGACCCGCCAAACTGCCAGCCATCTGATCGACAAGCTCAGCGTCCTAACCCACTGAGCCACTGTGTCCCTTGAACAATAGATACAGCTAAAAAAAACTAACTTTCAGAATATGATCAAAAGGCATCCTGAAAAAGTGACAAATCTGTTATAAATTGTAACCTTCAGAGTTATTGATTTCTCTAAAGAAATACAGTAGGCTGCAATAGTAGATTTCTTCTTTATGGCTGCTTTGTATTTCTTATGAACATTTGAAAGAACTTCCCATCATCAACTCTGACCACAGCTCCCTATAGTTTAGTGGAATCACTGCCAAGAGCAATAATTATCAACAGTTTCCAAACAATTTACACAATATCTGCCATGGTGTGATACTGGCAACTTTTTCATACAAAGAATATGATCTACCACGTAGCTAAACATCTTTTCCAGTTGATAAATGGATACGGCTGAGGTGTATAAAATGCAACACGTGTCACAAATACACTAGAAGATTGCCTGCATGTAATTAAAGACAAATGAATGGTATGTAATAAATTAAACTCTGTGCATGTCAACTAATGATAGCAATGTGACAAATATTTTGATCAAGGTCATCACTAGTAGTTAAAATGCTATTGAGTCAGAAAAAGTAATTGGAATTATTGTTAGGCATGTTTTTAAATACCTTTTGCGGATTAAAAATGTTTATAGCTGTGTGAAGACACACTATTCTTTTGTAACAAACATAACAACAAAGGCAATTTTCTTTTTTTTCCCCAGTGATCTCCAATGTAGAATTTATTTTTGTCTTTTGAATCAGACACTTACTCTTCCTAAAATCATTTTTGTCTTCCTGTACTCAAAGTTTGAGCTCAGTTGATAATTTCCTAGATAATGTGTATTTCTACACATCAGTGTTCAGACAGTGAAAGTAATGAACTTTATGAGCTTTCTTTTCTTTGATTATTAGGATCCATTACAGTTGCACTCCTACAGGGCAAAAGCCTTTATCTTTGATGCTTATTTCAGGTTTCTGTCTTCCAACCCACCATAAAATTCCAGTGTAACATATTGTTGCAAACTCACAAAATGGCTTAAGGAATAAGCTCACTTTTTTTCAAAAATGAATGAGATGGTTAAGTCACAAAGCAAACAGGAGAGGCTATGTCATAAGGCTACATAAGAGGTTACTTATATATGTCCACAAGTGAAATATTCATAAATACCTTGGTTCATTCCCATAATATGTTTGAACCAAATTGTAGCCTTCCATTTCATAATGCTACAACCTTTTCTTTCCAATCTATTTATCTTCATTAAAGGAAGAAAACGTTTGTAACATTTATTCAGCAATCCACTTACTGGATTGGTGCTACGATGGCTGTTCTCTATTCTGGCATCCATCTTCCCTTTTTGTTAAAAAAAAAATAGCAATGTAAGATATGTGCAATTTTGAGAAACAGAACAAAGTCATAGGGTGATGGTTAAATAATAGTTTTCCCTTTCTGATGCATAACTGAAAGTTTCAGTTTTCTTTAGGCAGTTCATTTATTTGTAGAGAAAATTAGACATGGCTAAATGTAACATATAATTTGAATGTTACTGTTGCATATAATCTGGCATAATTGGTTTGGTGGGGGTGCTAGTTTACTAATAGTGCAGTTGACCTGAATGTGGTCATTATGTCTGCAATCAAGTAGCTCACCAATGGTACAGATTCATAATTGATAAGTACAAAACAAAAGGGCAAAGGACCTCAGATTCACATATATACTGGAAGCTCAAGAGAAAAGAGTGCTGATTTTGGAAAACAAGAACTGGCAAATCCATTCTTCTCAAATTGTCTTATGTATGTACCAAAATGTTCGCTGGAGTAGGGCTGGGAGTGAGGCACAAAACAGAAGAGGAATTTTATGCAAGTTTTAAGGATTTGGAACGACGACGGATCCTACTCAATGACCACAATGGAGCCCCAAAATTTCTGTTGCTAAACGAGATATCTGTTAAGTGAAGTTTGCCCTATTTTACAACTTTTCTTGCCACGGTTATTAATTGAACCACTCTTAAATTCGTAACTGTTCTGTACCAGCCTGCTACCGGCCCTGCAGAAAAGGCAGGGACAACCCCTTTAAAAACGGCAAGAGGCTGGAACTAAGCCTGCCAAATTTATTAACATAAAACAGAGCAAAACAAGACACCAACCATGAAACAGGAGCTATGAAACAGGAACTATTCAAGCGGTTGCCTCCAGCAAACCAGCCCTCCCACGCATTCCCCTTTTATACAGTTCAGGGTGTGGCTTCTCTCTGCCTCCTTCCGAGGTGCCCCATTGCCTTCCTCTGTTTACTCCTGATTGACTGCCTCCTGCGTCGGGCGTCCTTGAACAGGGCCAGCTGTGGGTCATCTTCATCCACGCTGTCAGGCTCACACAGCTGGGTCTCCGTCGTGACCAGGTGGGAGGGGCCTGGCTGAGGGCTCTCATCAGCAAGCTCTTCAACACCCCCCTCCTCCTCTGAGTCGTCCAACCCAACTGCCGAATCCACAGGCTGACCCTGAATCACAACAGTAACATGGCTATTAAGTGACTCTGGCTTCACCACTGGCATTTCCTTGTCAGAAGGTCGCAAAAGGTGATCACATGACTCCCGGGACACTGAAACTATCATAAATATGAGTCAGTTGCTACGCATCTGAATTTTGATCATATGCTCATGGGGATGGTGCAAAACGGTCACAAGTCACTTCTTTCAGTTCTGTTGTAACTTTGAACAGTCACACTACACGTACTGTTTCAAGTTGAGGAGTAGCTGTATGTGATAGTCTACAGTCATGGCTTATTGCTTGCTGTTCAGTGTCCATGCACATGCCCAAACAAATGCTATGGGTTAGTTTTTATTTGTTTATTAAATTTCTATGCCGCCCATCTCACTGATACAGTGAATTACTGCTAAGGAGAATCTTGGAATTGTTTTTCACAAGAAGCATTCTCATTGAAGACAGATGAGGTGGCTGGAAATGCTGGGTTGGCAATAATGATGGAGTCCTATATATTGGAGGAATGAGAGAAGGAGAACTAGGGGAAAAGAAAATCCCCCAGAATTAAGATGGACCTAGACAGTTCTGGCTGTTGAAAAATTGTGATTTTAATAAAGAACAATGGGGGCTGATAAACCTGAATTGGATCTGGCAGTATTTACACTGCTTAAAGCATGTTGGTTCCTAGGCAAATCTTGCAAGATTACTGAGAAGAGCTCTTGGGCAAAAATACATGGCATGCTTGATTTTAGGACTGCTTGTTTGAATAAAAGGACAGAAAGTCCTGAAGTGGCAGTTTGCACCGTGTATCAAATTCTGAGAATCACAGAAAGTCCCTGTGATAAGATACTGTACCTTTTTCCTCACTTGACAGATTTCAAAACCAGATCAGGCTGGTTTCGAGAAAGTTCTCCAATCATTTATTTATTTATTTATTTAATTGATTTTATGTACCGCCCTATTCCCAAAGGACTCAGGGCGGTTTACAGGGCGAGTTAAAACAATAGAAATAAGTACCCTTTAAAATAGAATTAAACAAGACTAGCCCACAATTAAACAAATTAAAATTGACATTTTGACATTTTCCTTCTTTCATTTGGTAGTATTTTAAGTGTAGTTTCAGTCTGAGCCAGGTCATATTTTCTTTGAACAAAAATAAAGAAAACTGTAGGAAATTTCTATTACCACAGAGAAGGGCACACATTTTTGTTGCTTATTCTGATTTTTCATACAGGTCTGCAACAAATAAAAAAGTAGAAGTAGGGAACTGACTCCAGTCTCATCTTAAACATATCAGCAAGAGCAATTTAAAGAAGCAATTAGAAAAAAGTACTATTTATTATTGACCTTGACCCTAAGATACAGGACTGTTGAGTATTTTTCCAGATTGTAAAGATTGTTTTTCAGATGTTTACAAGCCGTCTCCCAGGCCTATTAAGTAGTTGCAAGTATCAGACATTGCTAAATAGTTATCTGCTCTTTAACCACCCTCAAGTCAGTTTTTTAGCTATATTAGAAGAAGCTTCCATACCATAAATGTCCACCAGACCTTGTTTTTGCTGCCTCCAGAGCCTCTTCTAATTATGGATGTCTGAAAATTGGAAAAGGTGTGAGTTTTTTGAAATAAGAAACACACTAAAAAACCAGTGTATGGCCTGAAGCCAGGTGCATTTAGCTTTAAAACAGAAGAAACACTACTCTCAGTCCTAAGAAAATAAAAACACCAGATCTTCCATTGGCACTTTCATCTCTCCCATTGTGGCACTTTGGTTCTCCGACATTAAGACAGGACCTCAGCACATCCTGTGGCTCCGTTAATAAAAAACGTGTTCCAAATCCTCCAAGCTTTCTATAGAGGAGAGTTATAAGTGACAATATAGTACTTTTAATTCAAAGCAAAATGAAGTATTACTTGTCTATGGAGATTCTCAGTCATCCAGGTCATAGTTATCCCAAAGGTGCTTTTTCACGAGGCAACTGGACTGTCTTGTTTTTCTTTGAAGACGTTTCACTTCTCATCCATGAAGAAGCTTCTTGGATGAGAAGCGAAACGTTTTCAAGGAAAAACAAGAAAGTCCAGTTGCCTCGTGAAAAAGCACCTTTGGGATCACCGTACCACTTGTTCTTTCTAATGAACTGAGGGTTTTTGTAAAGACACCATTCATAATTGGGATGAGAAAGCCAATCTCAATCTGAAGTAGATAAAATGAAATCTTCTTTGAAATCCTCATAAAAATTATATCCTAAAATAACGTTTCCCAACCTTTCTGGCTTTGCGGACCAGCAATGGGGGGGGGGGAGAGGAGAGAGGTGGTTCTGTGTGAGTGGCGGGTGCAGCTCACACAAACGGTGTGCACTCACACACCACTTCTGCGGCCTAGTTCCGAAGGGGCCACAGTCCGGTACTGGGCCATGGCCTGGGGTTTGTGGACCCTTGTCTTAAAAAAAAACCCTAAAATGAGCCTTTTCAGAGGCATGCAAGGGGAGGATAGTTCACCATCCATTTCCCCCCTCTGATCAACCAAGCTATCTTTGTGCCTCAAGATGGAAGTGCAAATTCCCACTTTCTCTCTTCCATGGTTACTCAAGATTATCTTTATAAAAAAACCCCATTAGACATGACTTCTAATTACACTCTGTAATTAAGCTGCTAGAATGAAAACTGGGGAAGTAGGAGGAGCCTAGAAATCAAAACAAATTTATTAATTTATCACATTTTTAAACATCCCATCTACCTCATGGAGGAAGGTCTGAGCCATACTTTCAGAGGTTCCCTGTTTCTTAATCCTTAGGTATTCCACCACCACTTTCCTAAGCCACCATTTTCTATTTGATTCTGGATGTGAAACCTTGGGTGTCTCTTAAAACACAAAGCTGAACCAAAACACTTGGTGTGGGTCTGCTTGATCCTATATCAAGATTGCTTCATCAGAAAAGCCAGCTACAAAATGGCCGGCTCTTTCTTTTGCAGCTGGCTCTGGATACTGAATGCCACCATTTACCCACCAGATCTTACACTGACAGGTTCGGCAACATGCAAAAAGAACTCTTAAGTTGTCCTTTCTGGTAAAAGTGAGTGTCTTTTCAAGCCTATTGCAACAAAAAAGAAGCTGTTTGCCCTTCTTGACTTCTGGGGAAAATGTTCAGTTTTGCATAAAGTCCTGGAATTGTGTTGCTTAGCATATCAAAATCAACCAACATCGACTTGGTGCTGCCAGGTAGCTGGAGAAGAAAGCTTGAGTTTTATGGCTAAAGAATGTTTTTTTTTCTCAAAAAGTCTCCAGTTATCAATTAAGAACTGGTAACTTTAATATTACTGTGAGACTGAGTCATGGGGGAAGAAAACAAGAAAATGAAAAGGTTCTGCAATGCATAGCATTTTTTTTAAGTTTAAAACAATGCTTAGATTAAGCTTTTAAAGAGCCAATACAACATACTGCAGTGTTGGCCTGAGAATTAATTAGTGATCTAAATGGGATGCAAGCACACTGGTCAACTACAACACAATATGTTTTGTCTCCACTATCTTCATCTCAATTTCAGCTTCCTACTTTGCTCTTTGCTGCTACAATTCGGAGTGATATGGAGGCAATTTGCGTTGTCACATAGCATCCTATTAGGAAATGGCATGACATTTGGAAAAGAAGTTACACTTGGGTCACCTCCATTTTGTGAGACAACAGCAGATAGCCGGGATCTTTTTGAAAACTTTTTCATGTGTCTGTGAGAAAGCTGTCTATAAGGTTCTACTCCTTCAATCAGAATCAGAATAGAGCTGGGCGGGACCTTGGAGGTCTTCTAGTCCAACCCCCTACTCAAGCAGTAGACCCTGTACAATTTGAGACAAGTGGCCGTCCAGTCTCTTCTTAAAAACCTCCAGTGAGGAGCACCCATAACCTCTAAAGGAAAGCCATTCCACTGGTTAATTGCTCTCACTGTCAGGAAATTTCTCCTTAGTTCTAGGTTGCTTCTCTCCTTGATTAATTTCCATCCGTTGCTTCTTGTCCTGCCTTCAGGTGCTTTGGAGAATAAGTTGACCTCCCTCTTCTTTGTGGCAGCTCCTCAAATACTGGAATACTGCTATCATGTCACCCCCTAGTCCTTCTTTTCTCTAACTAGCCATACCCAGTTCCTGCGACCCTTCTTCACCTACAGTAGATATTCATATGCAGATATTATATATACCGCATATAAATATATCAATATCTATTTCTAGATCTGTATTTTATATAGATATTCAGATACAACCTTTTTCTATCTGCTCTTATGCTAAGGACACCCATGTGCTAATCATCCACTTTGCCAACTTCATTTTGTAGAGGTAGTCCCATAACTCCATTGCAGCAAAAACAGCAGAGCTTTAGAGAACCCTTGAGACTTCCTCCACCCAGTTCCCACCAGCTGCAATAGGGCGACAAACGCCATGCTTCCCAGCCTACATGCCCTTCCTCAAAAGAGCAACAGGTTGGAGAGAGCTGTCTTGAAGGCTAGCCAATTTGCAGAATGACATAACCTTTCGTGGAAAAAAGGCATATCATCACGAAAGCTTATGACTCCAGCAACAACTGTTAAGAATTTTAAGATGCTACCAATTGCTTTCGTTTTTCCTAATGGCAAGTGATTCTGGAGGTTTCACAGAGGAGCTGCTTCTTCCGCCCTCTTCTCTGGTTTGCAAAAACTCATGAGAATGCCTTTTACAGAACAATCTTGTAGCTGTTTCTCTAGCACTGATGATGTTACCTAGTAAGGGTAATGAAACGTCTGCAAGAAAACAAGCAAGCTCAGAGACCACCAAGGACCCCTGAGTTGCTTTTCAAGCCTAATCTTGTATAATTTATTGGAACGTGACAAGTAGGCCAGCATTTCAAATAAACTTGAAAGCCTGTTCAAAGGAAGCCCTATGGCCTAGCCATGGCTATTAAATACAAACAGCCTGGGAGCTGAGTCAACTTACGCTATGGCTATTAAAAGGACATCATAGCATGAACCTCCTCATGCTTTGAACTTTTTCCTATTAATTGCAGGCTTTCATCTCTTGCATGTGCACTTTGTCACTCTTAGGAACCACAATAAAATAAAAACCTATATCTTTGGAGGTGGGCACAACTCTGTAAACTTCAGGATGAAGAAGTATATAATAAGAACATAAAAGAAGAATGAGATTAATCATAGCATAGACCTCATTGGTCCAGCATCTGTGCCTCTGAAAAGGCTACAGCATGACACAATTGTATAAGTTCTGCTGTTCATGTTTCCCCGGCAACAGATATTCAGAAGCATAAATCTTCTGACATTATAGCAAATATCATATAGCCAAGATGACTAATAGTCATAGATCAATATATAAAGGCTGAAAGAAAAGATAAAATTGAATCTCCCTCTTCCCCACCACAACCCTTCCAGCCAGATTTTCCTGGTACATGGTGCAGTAAGAAAAAGATGCATCACCCACTTTTTAAAAGCTTGCTCCATAATGATTTAAAAGAAAAATTATCTTGGAAAAAATATGGAGTGGGGTGATCCAGGGATCAGTACAACTTTTATAAATTATCTGGAATAAAGAGTATTCAGTGAGGTGGCCAAACAATTCAGGTATTGTAAGGAGTTCCAAAATTATATTTCTAAATTAAATGAATGGGCAGCCCCATTCCCAAAATACCATGCCATATGTAAACCATGGGGGTCAGAGAGCTCTTTGAAAACAGCTGACAATATGACAATCAAGGATCACAAATATATAGTAAAAAAGTAAAACATGCAAATTAAGGTAAAACATTGTGTCTGGGTAGCTGAGCACTGTCATCCTAAATTAGTTTTCCTCAAACAAATGTTCTTCACATAACTTCCATAATTTGAGGTATTTTGGCTCATGCCAGTCAGGTTTGTGGAATTTGTAAACTAAATTTCTTTGAAGGGCAATGGTTCATGGAGAAAAACAGACTAACTACTATTTAGAGTAATTCAGTATTCAATTGTGTAGTGGCCATCTAGATAGAGCATTGGTGGTGAACCTATGGCACGCGTGCCAAAGGCGGCACTCAGAGCCCTCTCTGTGGGCACGCGTACCATCACCCCAGCCCCGCCTCCCCCTGCAGCCCCCTCCTCACCAGCATCCGCCCTGGAGGAGAGTCGCCCCAGGCACGGACCACGTGGAGCAGTACAGCCAAGCACATGGCAGCCAGGCAGTGGGGAGAAGACTGCCCTCGTGCTCCATTGCACACAGATGATGGCTCTAATGCTAGAAGGAAAGAGGAGAACAACCAACACAAAGGTAGACAGACTTGGTTACAGTGGAGATGGGGGATGCCATTGGAAGAGCTGACGGTCAGGGAGAGATCACCTAAGTAGTCACTAAGAGTTGACGAAGACCTGATGGCATATAATCAATCGATCAATCAATCAATCATCCTGGTTAACAGTCAACAAAAGCACTGGGAATAATTATGACCTTGGCACGCAAATCTATTTTGTATCTAGGAATTTTTAATCTCTCTTCAAAAAGTGCCCTAAAAGCCCTCCTTCCATCTTTCAATTAACATTTAATTTTGAATTTTAATCATCCTTGCCTCTTTTTAGGTTTTATACACTGTTTTCATGTTTTGATATTTTATTTGTGCACTACCCAGATTCATCTGTGAGGGAGATGAGCTGTTTGAAATTTTGATAAATAAATGATTGAATAAAATAAGAAGAGTCACCACAGCTTGTAAAATATAAACACAAATTAAAAGCAATTAGAAAAAAAAACACAATATGCTGTGCTCCTTACAGTAGTTTTTAACCAAGAAAGCAGGATTTTCACAGACAAAAGGAAGGAAGGAAGGAAGGAAGGAAGGAAGGAAGGAAGGAAGGAAGGAAGGAAGGAAGGAAGGAAGGAAGGAAAGTTTCAATGTCTCAGACAATTGATAGTTCTTAGGAAAACTCCATTTTGAGTATCTGAAGGTTTGAATATTGTAACTGAAATACTATATTTGGAAACCACTTGGCTCCATACTAAAGTGCCTTGCTACTGAATGCTGACTTCAAGAAGTGTTCCTGAAAGAGCCTTCTGGTTGATGAATGGGCAATTACCAGGCTGGATGACAGTTTGAATTTCTTCCAAGAAAGCAAGCCTGTGTCTCTGAAAGTAAAATGATTTCAACTTAATCTCAAAGGCATCAATTACTAAGGGAAGCAAGCTTCATTTACATAATAGCATTCAACACAGCATATTACAACTCATCTTTTCACAGGGCTACAAACAAAGTCCCTGGACATTGCTACAAAAACAGGTTAGAAACAGATGTTTCCAAAAACACAGAAAGAACTTTTCCACAAGAATATACCTAGCACCTTGCTGCTTTGCTAATACATCTGGCAAACTAATGAACACTGTTATCGTACATTAGAAAAAAAATTTTCAAGCCTCAACTTTCATGAAAAGTGCGAAGATCCATCGAAAGGTCTGTGCTTTCATTCAACTCTGCCGTTGAAAGCCATCGCTAGATCTAAATACGGGCCTTCCAACAGCCATCACATACCAGTATGCATGGAGCCATACATGCTGGAGATCTCATTTTGGAGATCAGCTAAAGACAGCAGAACCCACAGGCTCACTTGAAAGCAGTGTGTCTGAAAACCTGAGCTGTAGGTGGAAATAAACTCCTAAGGTCTGCTCTGCGTTTTGTTTCCTTCAGCGTACCCACTGACTCCCGGTCCTGTTCCAAAGAGCAAATCAACAGAAAGCAGTATGGGTCTCTTTAAGAAGAAATGAAAGATCATTTCTACAATCTGGCTAATTTTAGTAACACAAGGCCAACTTTCTAATGAAACTGTGATGCAGTGGCCTATGAGACAATAAAGCTTTAGCACCAAGGATTCACGTTTTGCATAAAGTAATCCCTTGCCAAGATCCTGATTATAATGATAAAAGGAAGGAAGGGCTTTTACAGATGCCAAGGGCAATACAGTATCTGGCACAAGAAAAGAAGCCTCACTGAATAGGCTACCTAGATCACAGTTATGAGCCCAGCCTGATGTCTCCAAAGCACTTAAAAACAAAATATTGTTCGTTCTCAGTTAAAAAGATTTATTGCATCAGAAACAGGAGGCCCCACTTGGCTACTGGAACAAGTGCTTGCAGCTCCAGCCTCCTCCGTGAATTATCTAGTCCCTTTTAAAAGCCAGTCTTCATCTTCATATCTTGTGGCATAAATGTTAATTGTACTTTTGATGCCTCTTCCATTAGCATTTAAAAGCTGAAATATTCAAAACAGATCTGGAGATGTTCACTAGCAGTTGTCACAGTCGTCCCTTGTCGTGACTTAGCTAGAAACTCCTTCTCCACAGCTTTCCCCTGTTGTTTGTAACGCCTGAGTTAGGGGCTTTTCCTTTTTTTAAAAAAAAGCCTTTTCAAATATGCTTTTAATTTTATTCAATGTGGACTTGAGTATCAAGAATGGCTTTAGTTTTATTTTTCTGGAAGCTTCTGAGAAACCTGAGTAGCTTAGTAATATATCAAGCCAAACAAACGAATAAGTATCAAGAGACAAGAAAAGCTCACGAAGTCTCTATATCTTGGTGGAGACCTATGCAGGGATTCTAGGCCACAGAGACGGGGAACCAGGCCTGTGTTCTGCTACCTCCACACGAATTCTGGATGAAAACATGAAGCAAGATGTGCTTGCTCTTTTTTTTTTTTAAAAAAAAAAACCACTATGAAGCATCTATCAGGGTGGAAAAAAACTGAACAAAGGAAGAAAAAAAAAACACAGCTCCCCTCTCTAACCCACCAAAAAGAACAAACTACCATGTTTTCTAGTATAAATAGCCCAGGGCTTGAAAGAAGATAATTGAGGGGGGGAAAAAATCACATTATAGAGGCAGGTAAATCTGATTAGTAAGACCAAGAAACCCAACAAGACACTTCAGGCTACGATAAAACATCAAGGCATATTAGATTATCTTTTTAAAATCAGGTCATTTGTAACTTTTTTTTTTAAAAAAAAGAAGACATACAAATATCGGGAGCTATTTATTGTTTTTGCCTGGATGCAAAGCAAGGCCTGCTATCAGTTTCTGCTTGAGCAGGTAATTAGTTTCCAGCACATGGTCCTGTAGGTGAGGAGCATTGTGACATAGCCTGAAATTTAATCTGTCTGCACTTTATTAAAAACTGCACAATGGTCTGGTTATTAAAAATTCTAGATCCTGAGATCAGCTAGGCTCAGGCAGAACGCTAAAGGTAATTAACTGGCCACATATGTCTTTTCAATTTATAAAAGAGGGTGGTGGGTGTTGCATACTATACAGTTGCACCTCACTAGGTTTTCTGAATGCTTATATGCTTTTTTCTTAATAAAAGCTCTCCATCCAAAACAGTTTCATTTCCGTTTGTTCAACAGTTTGGACACAGAGCAATAAGTAATATCGATGAGGAGATTATGGTTCCAAAATGAAAGAAATCCAATAAAAGAGGTCATCAGCATGGCGAGAGACTGCCCAAAGTCCATGAGAACTATTTTGTCTTTGAGTACAATTAAAGGGTCCCATTTCTCATAGGATGCATCCTTGATACTTTAAAACTCTTACATCCTGCCAAGGCACAGCAGGATTAGAATCAGCAACCTGTCTGGGGTAGAGAGGAACAAAAGGGTGAATAAACAGGACCAGGGCGTTTCTGTGATTAATGTAAGGATATCACGGGGAAACACTAACTCAGAGCTTCATTAATCAGATGTTTAATATGGCAACCCATCTCGCCACACTAACCTATGGTTACTAACAACACATAACAATATTCCAGTGACACAACACAAAAGTAAAAACAATAATTTTTACTATTATATCTATAACCCACAGTAGTTATAATAATAATTAAAGGCATTTTAATAGTACAATGCAACTGAGGCTCCTAATAAAGTATTTGAAAAAATAATCCTAGCCAGTTGTACACGTTGATCTCAACTACCATCCAGGCCAGTTAGAGAAGAATTATCGTTCCAGTTGCCTTCTGCTAAACAGATGCTTAGCTTTTGATTCTATTCACAAGGATTACCTTTTGTGAATGAATGATAATTGCAGGGTTGTTTTGATTTTGGAAAAAAATGGGATAGTAAACTAGGATTTTTGGTGAATTATTTTCCCTAATGTGCATAACTTTGAGCACAGCAATTTAATTTCGGAGAAGTGAGAAACCGAAGACTTTCACTCTGACTCTCCCATTAGTTTATAAAGGATTACTTAGATTTATTCAAATGTCTTTCCAGTTGTTGTTTTTTACCAACTTCAGCACCACATTGTCTTGGCTTCCAGACCACCAGCAGGAAACGTTAAGAGGTAGAGTAAGAATTAAACATTTCCCAGGTGTTTTGGGCAATAACTAAGAAAAACAATTTAAACTTCCTGAAGATGTTAGCATTTCTGTTCTGTTCCACCCCAATGTCCTGCTTAAGGCAGAAACCTGCAGAACTGAAATTTTGAATTACAGTATCTTCTATATCTACTAAGTATTGGCCACCTGCATTTCACTCACTAGCACCAAATTTCTAGCCTTGGGATTGTGAAAACCCAGCCATTATTTTTATAACCATCAGAGTGAGTATGCAGGAGAAAATATATTTTGTATCTGGAGATCTTCATAGCTGGGGAATGCTCGAGAAATGTCTCTTGACAGCTCCTGCCCCCACAGGTCTTCTCTAGGCCTACTGAATAGAGTTGGAAGGGACCTTGGAGGTCTTCTAATCCAACCCCATGTCCAAGGCAGGAGTCGTCAAGCTATCTCAGAAAAATGGTTGTCCAATCTTTTGTTGAAAACCTCCAGCTCCAGGAGGTAAGCTTAATAATTCTGTCGGGAAATTCATCCTTATATTCAGATTTGATCTCCCTCTGATGCGTTTCTACCCATTGCTTCTTGTCCTCCCCTTAAACGCTGTTGAGAATAAATCAATGCCCTCTTCTCTGTGGGAGTCCTACTGGAAGACAGATATGTCTCTCCTCAGACTTGTCTTTGTTAAGCAAAGTTCTTTTAACTGTTCATAGGATTTAGCCTCTAGACCTCTTATCGACTTTGTTGGTCTTCTCTGCACTCTTTCTAGGACCTCAGCATTTTTTGTATTGTGGTAACCATATGGGATGCAGTATTCCAAAGGTGGCCCTCACCACTGCAGTATAAAGCAGTTCTATCACTTTCCTTGATCTTGATACTATCCCTCTGTTGATTCCTTACCTATTCTGACCTGCATTCCTTTTCTGTCTCCCACAGGTACCACTTCTGAAGGTTAGATTTTTTTTCTTTTTGTGGAAAGATAGATGCAAAAAAAGGGTTAAGCAGTTCTGCTTTCTCTTTGTTGCCCATCACCTGCTTGCCATCTTCTCCCTCTAGACTAGAGGACCAAGCTTTCCAAAATCATTTTTTGTTACTTTTGACCTTTTTTACAAGTCTTAGCTCTTTTTGAGCCAAGAGGTCTAATATTTAGACCAATCCCAACAACCCTACTGTGTAAATGTTACGCCAGCATGCAGACACTTTTTTTTTTGCAAAATATTTCAATAGATAGACAGCATTGAGAGATGCGGAAGGGCAGAGTTAAACCTTTGGAAGATGCAGTTATAAACTCTTTGAAGAGGGGGAAAAAACAATAAGCTTCTTATTTACATTTGCTTGGTTCATATCACATCAAAGGAACCTGTAAATGAGACGTCACGTGTGGCCTTGAGACACACGTGTACATAGACAAGTGAAATTGCTGAAGGCTAACCTAAAAGTCCATTCTGCATTTTTGTGGTAACAAATGGGGTTTGTAATAAGCTTAAAGCCTTAGACTCTTCTTTTTGCTGATACAGAATAACATTCCTTTTTTTTGTATGCAGACAATATATGGCAGTGTCTCAAGAGAGGTAAGAGTAGGCCCAATCCATTTCTTTCCTGCATTGTTTTATTGATATTCTTGCCTCCACAATATAATGTTCTGAGAACTCCTAGAGGCCATTCATATGTTTCTAATTCTCCAAGATATATTTCAGGCTAAATAACAGTTTTGAAGTAATGGAGCCTTCAGATTAAGGTAGCTTCTCTGTTAGATTTTCAATATGCTGAAAAACAGGTTGCCATGAAAGTGATAGCAGTTTCAGCAGTTCCACTGACTTTGGTGCTTAAATCTCACGACCACAATTGAGCCCAAAATTCCTATTGGTAAGTGAGACAGTTGTTAAGTAAGTCTTATTTATTTATTTATTTATTTCTGGGACATTTATTTTACGACCTTTCTTGTAAGAACTGTTAAGTGAATCACTGCCATTGTTAAGTTAGTAACCCGGTTGTTAAGTGAATCTGGTTTCCCCACCGACTTTGCTTGTCAGGTCGCAAAAGGTGATCCCATGACCTTGGGACACTGCAATCGTCATAAATATGAGCCAATTCCCAAGCATCTGAGTTTTTATCATGTGTCCATGGGGATGCCGCAATGGTCATAAGTGTGAAAAATGGTCATAAATCACTTTTTTTGGTGCTGTTTTAACTTTGGACGATCACTAAATGAACTGTTGTAAGTCGAGGACTACCTGTAGGTAAAGGTTACCATACTAATAAGCCAAGGCAGATGTTGCACTGTAGGAACCAGTGGTACTATCCAAAAAATAAATCTGAAGTTTTTAGATGAGGTGAGGAGCTGGATCCAATTCTAAGAACCACACCTCCCATCATCAAGAATATCAATCCTTTTAGAATTGGTGACATTCTCATTCTTGCGTTATCTTTTTAAAATCCATGCTGTTCTATTTGTCCTAATTTTTAAAAAATAACAATAAAGAGGAATATAATTTGATACCCAGGATGGTATTTCCCCCTAGGAGAACCCAAAAAGTAATAACCCTGCCTCAGATCAAGCATATTTTAGTTCTTAGAAGTTGGTTTTTTGCATGCCTGTTTAAATTTCCTTTTTCTTTTAATTGCTCTAGAAAAGGAAGAAAGAAGCCATATAGCAGGCTCCTGCTTTGTTTATAATTGACAGACAAAATCAAAAGGAGAATCACATCTTCAAGCCACGTTCAATTCCTTTCAGGTATATTTTCACGGCTACAATGTAGAAGTAGTTTCCCACTGCCATTTCTTGGGATGTCTTTTCAACTTACCAATCCATCTATCAACATGTCATTGCCTAACTTTAAGATGTGTGGACTTCAATTCCCAGAATTCTTCAGCCAGCAAAGCACAGCTGGCTAGGAACTCTTGGAGGAAGTCCACATGCCTTAAAATTGCCAACGTTGAGAAACACTGGCCGAGTGGCTTCCTGCCCAACCACTAACCAAATCTGACTCTGCCTCACCTTTTCAAGATCAGCTGAGGTTGGCTGGAAGCTGCCCCTAGCTCTGACATGAGTAGAGATTACTAGCATAAACATTTTAGATTTACATGGTTTAAGTAGACCCTCCTAAGAAAGGCATGAGTAATTCCCCTCCCCCCCAAAAGCAGGATTTCCTCAGAGCACAGTTTTTGAATATTAAAAATGGAGTCAAGTTGCTGAGATAAATGATAAGTTCATTCTTTCTATCTTTTGAGAATGAAAGGACTCAAGAATAAACAGCCCCAAAGCTCTACTTGTATCTGAAGGTTACTTAGAGAGACGTTTCTTAATTGCTTTCATCCCTCCACTCCCAATGTTCAAAATGGTTCTCTCTGAACTGGTTTTCACACGTACAGGGAAAGAAAAAAAAACAGCACATGGTTCCTATGCAGCATAGCTGCCTGAGCTAGCATGTATAATTAGGTCCTAGATACACTAAACTAGGATTTTTGTTTAATGGTTTGAAAGCTTCAAGGAGTACTTGGCTAAAAATAGATAAGCCGTTACAATTTGATTCTGAATTACATTAGAAGGGATATAATCCAAACCTGAAAATAGTGGAGGTGTTTTACTGGAAAGCTTGGGCTAAACAAGGGGGTATACTTTAAATCAGTTAACTGTTAATGGCATCTTTAAAGATTTTGACAGATCATCCTCTTGAGTTAGACTTGCCTTCAACATACAGTTATATGTACAACTGCAACACGTATTACTGAACAACTGTAAACTATACAACTAAATAATATGGTCTAGATCAGAGGTCCCCAACCACCGGTCCATGGACTGGCACAAGTCTGCAGCTTGCCAGAAACCAGTCTGTACAAACAAGCAAAGCCCCATCCATGGTTGGGGGCCGCTGGTCTAAATGTTCTAACAGTGTATATGACGTTCACAATTTTTTCCTTTTTAAGAGAGGCCAGGCTGAAAGGGGAACTAACAATTTAATGTTCTATGGTATTAAAGTGTAATAAAAGTTAACATAACCTTATTAAAATCCATGAAAGGAAGAACGAGAATATTCAATTTTGGAAAATCAATCATTAAAATGTATGAAATATACTTTTTATAACTTAAGAATGAAACTTAATTCATCAGAAATACTTTTCTGGGTCTAAAGGACCTGTCAAAATATTTTAAAAAGAGCCGACAACTTTCTGTGTTAGTGATGTAAAAAAAATGAAAGGTTTTTAAACCTACGTGATTTGATCTTACTCACACAGCCGCAAATTCCCTTAATCTTGACCTCTAGGGTTGGAGAGATTTTTTGTTGCTTATTCCTGGGTGTGGGTTATTTGATAAGCAAATATGTTTTGTGCTAACTTATCCTGAAGATAAATTACAACAGCTTTCTGGAAAAAGTTAAATAGAAATCAAGCAGTCTTTGCTCCAATGTTACTTGCCAGAAAGTAAACTGCAAAATCTCAGCAGATCAACTATAAAATATCTGCTTTGAGGATTCTATATTGAAAAACAGAAAAAGCTTGAAATTCAATATCAAAGGATGTTCTTCCATCAGGTCAACTTAATGAAGAACCATCACTTTTTAACCATCAGATGAAACAAGAGAAGAAACTCTCCGGTTTTATAAAAAGCAAACATTTTCAGGTATATTAATTCTCTGCCTCTTTTCCTTTCTAAGGTTGTTGACATTTAGCAGAAGCCTTTTTTCGTCCACTCAAGAGATGGAGGACTTATGTGGGTTTTTTTAAAAAAGGACTTTACATAAAACAGCAATTAAACATTTCATCAGCTCTCAGCTATTACCAATAAATAGATAAAAAAACATTGCAAGAAGACAAAGAAAATGTGAATAACTTTGCTTAGTAGGATCATTCATGATTAACAATAGCAACTACAGGTCGTCCTTGACCTATGACCACAATTGAGCCCAAAATTTCTGTTCTTAAGTGAGACATTTGTTGAGTGAGTTTTGCCCCATTTTACGACCTTGTCATAGTTGTTAAGTGAATCACTGCAGCTGATAAGTTAGTAACCTGGCTGTTAAGTGAATCTGGCTTCCCCATTGACCTTGCTTGTCAGAAGGTTGCCAAATGGGATCACACGATCCTGGGGCACAGCCATGGTCATTTAGTATGAACCAGCTGCCAAGCGTCTGAATTTTGATCACATGATCATGGGGATACTTCAAAGGTTGTAGCTGTGAAAAACGGTCATAAGTGCCATTGTAACTTTGAACGGCCACTAAATGAACTGCTGTAAGCTGACGACTACCTGTATAGTTAAGAGACTCAACCATAGCCCCAATACAAGTCTCACCTTGGCTATGAATTCTTCACAAAGCCCCTCCCTCTCCCTAAGGTGCAATAAAGTGAAACTAATACTTCCCTTACAGCAGACATGTCAAACACAAGGCCCGGGGGCTGGATCCGGCCCGCAAAGTGGTTTCATGCGGCCCGCGAAGCCATCCTGGAAACAGTGAGGGAACGGCCCCCACTGCCTTGGCCCTGGCCCAGAGACCCTCCTCCTGCCAGAGACCCTCAGATCTGTCCCACTCCTGCCCAGGCCCCCATAGGCACCCTTGATGCGAACAATGTAGAGCTGGCCATGCCCACCCAGTAGGCCATACGCACTTTAGCCATGCCCACCCTGGCCATACCCACCCAGCCCCCTGAGGGCAACCGCAATGCTGATGCGGCCCTCAATGAAATTGAATTTGACACCCCTGCCTTACAGGATTTGTTCAATCATTAGACAATGCAGTAATAGCTATCAAGGGCTTGAAGTATCGACCAGCTATAAAACTGTGTAGCTTGGAGTGTTAATCTATGACTGGGGGAAATATAAGCTTAATAGACATAAAAGTTACAAGAGACCTTTTCCCCGTTTGTCACAGTAGGAACATTCCTTGGCAACCTCTTTATTCTGCTGTGCCCTCATGACATCGCTGTCATTCTGTCCCCTTGATAGAGACAAGTTTCAGCTGTTTTTGACTGTTCTACTTTTAAAACAGTAAACAGGAAGCAGTGGCAGCTTAATGGTGAGGACAATCTGCCATGCTTTGCAGTCCAGGTTAGGGTTTGGGGGTTTTTTTCTGGAGAATTTTTATTGATTTTTTAAAATACAATTCAAAAGTACTTATTCAACCAACGTGTTGTCCGAGTTTCTCATTCACCAATACAAATTGAATTTCTAATCCCTTAATTCTTTTCTCCAGACAGTGATAAAATAAGTCCCAAGTTTGAAAATATTCAATTTCTTCTTTTTCTTTCAACCTCAGAGTAAGTCTGTCCATTTCTGCACAATCTAGTATTTTTTTTAATTATTTCTTCCTCTGGTGGAATTTCTTTATTTTTCCAATATTGTGCAAATATGATTCTTGCCGCTGTTATCACATGTAAAATCAAGTCTATATTTTGTTTGTCAAGCTTTTCTGGCATTATACCTAATAAAAAAAGTTCAGATTTAAAATCTACATGTTTTCCCAACATCTTTTCTAGCTAAGTATGTCCAATACCTCTTTGCTTTAACACATGTCCACCATACATGGTAATAAGTACCTGACTTGTGATTACATTTCCAACATCTGACATATTTTTAAGCATTTTTGCTAGTCTTGCTGCTGGCAAGTGCCATGTATAAAACATTTTATATAAGTTTTCTTTGTAAGAGGTTGACATTGTCAATTTATAATTTCTTTTACACGTTTTGCCATTTCTCTCAGCCTATATAATATCCAAAATTCTTTGCCCATGTTATCATTGTTTTACTTGTTCATTTTCCATTTTAATTCAAGAAAAAGTTATACAATTTCTTAATTAGTTTCTTATCGGAGGTTAATAATATTTGATCAAACAAGATCTGCTCTTTATAAAATCTGTACAATTTAGCATCTTTATCATATCTCACTTGCATTTGTAAATATGCCCACCATGATAGATCAATACCCTGATTTTCCATCTCGTTTAGATTTTAAATTCCCTTTAGAGTTTAGAATATCTTAATATGTCTATATTTTCTCAAGACTGACTAAATTTGATGTACAAATGCTTTCATTGTTGAAAGCCATTCTGGAATTTTCAAGTATATTTTACATTTTATTTTTTCCCCAAGTTAATAATAATGCATTTCTAATAAGTTGTATCTTCATTTTTATTTTCTTTTTTAAAAAGCTCCATTTCTTTTGTTGCTAATTCCATTTCTTTTGTTGCTAATTCTATAAATTCTTTCCCTTTTAATTTGTTCAAGGTCCATCTTAAATTTTTGTATTCCTTTCCATGTTATTTTTACAGGATTATGGTCTGCCCAAGTGCCTAATTCTATCTCAATCTCCTGCATATTAGTTCTTAATTCAGGCATCATCCAAATCATATCAATTCTGGACCAAGATTTATGGCTATTCGAGTAGAATGTATATTGTACTTTTTCTGGATTAGTTTCTCTCCAGGTATCTTGTACACCAATTTCCTCTATCATGTTATAAAAAGTCTTAGGTAATCTTTTTCTTCCTCGTTTTCCTATTTTGCTACTTTTATAATCTAATGTCCTGTCTACTATTGCATTAAAATCCCATACTAGGCAAATGTTTTGATATTCCAATTCTGCTATTTTTCTATGAAGATTTTGATAAAATTCTTCTTGTTTATTGTTTGGTCCGTACGTATATTACTAACAAAAGTACCTGTATTTGATGTAAAAATATTTCTACCATCACAATTCTTTTTTCTTCATCTGAATAAATCATTTAGAATCTATTGTCTCTTTAATGTATACAGCTACTCCTCTTTTTTGTGTGTGTGCTGATGCATAATAAAGTTTCCCAATTTGGGGATATTCCAAAAGTTTATAGTATTGGTTTTTTATACGTGTCTCTTGCAGACAAATTATATCAATATTTAATTTCTGCATTTTTTAAAAAAGATTCTGTTCCTTTTTAATGAGGAATTCCATTTATATTCACTGAAAAAAATCCGTTTTCCTTCTCCATTTTATTTAGTTATATTTAGGACTTCTTGATCTTGTAGTCCTCTGCTCTCTTGCCATTCCCTCACCCTCTCGATCTGGCTTCCCTTTCTCTTCTTCTGTTTGTGTAATTGTTTCCTCTGTTGTTTGTTTTCATCTCATCCAGATCTCAGCATGTTGTTGACAATCAGCTGTTCGGTGGCATGCCATAGCATGCTGCGGTTCTTCGCTTTTTTTCCTGGTTGTCTATGACTTGGGCTGCTTGTGCATTTACAGGCAGCCTTTCTTTCGTCCGTTGGAAGAGTTTCCTTGGTTCGTTTGGGCTGACCGCCGTTGGCTCCAAGCTCCCAAGGCTTCCTTTCCTCTTCGTTGCCTTTCCAGGGCAACGTTCTGACCCCTTGGGGGTCTCCAGACGGAGCAAAATCGCGCTAGGAAACCAGAGCCCCAATTTTTTTCGCCCATCTCGTCATGGCACCAAAACGGAAGTCAGTTCAGTCCAGGTTGTTAACAGCAAAGTCAAGCAGCACACAGAGGATGGCATAAACTTGTCTCTGGTTAGTCACTTTGGGCTGGTGCTGGATAGTTCCCTAGTGTCCTGGCCATTCTCCTCTGTCCCTATGTTTTCTTCTCTTGGATGTAGGGCACAGTAAGACACAGCTATTATCTTAAAGATAACCTGCAACTTCCCAGAGCTTCGAACTACTGAATGCAGAGTAAGGGAATTTCATAGTCAAGGGATTATCAATTGCCTGGCAACTTACTTGGGGCACAGGGCAGCTCTGGGAGAGTGACGCACAGTAGAGAAGCCTCTCCTTGCTTCCCCCTAAAACTGTTCCCCATGGATTAGCTACTTCACTCCAACAGATGGCTAAATCTGTAAGTCTACCCATCTGTCAAAACTGTTGTTGCTCAACGCTGTGATGATGGATGGCTTCCTGCTAGCAGACAACATTAAGGAAGAGAGGAGGGCAGCCAAGCCAGGGCTTTTGCTTATTATGTTCCTCACACCTTAAATCCTGATAACCATCATTTGTCTATAACTCAGAATAGAACAACCAGAAGCAGGAAGCAAATCAGAAGTAGTTTAGGTTTTTTTTGACAGCTCAAGAATGGGCAGAGAGGAGTTTAACTAAGCCATGAAGAAAGACCCTGGAACCATGGGCCAATCAGTATCTCTCATCTTAAGCTGCTTTGCTGCATTGTTGTGGATGCAAAATAGGGGAAAAGAGAATTTGACACTTTCAATACCTTGGAGCAGACATGTCAAACACAAGGCCCGGGGGCCGGATCTGGCCCGCGAACTGGTTTCATGTGGCCCACGAAGCCATCCTGGAAACAGTGAGGGAACGGCCCCCACTGCCTTGGCCCTGGCCCAGAGACCCCCCCTCCTGCCAGAGACCCTCAGATCTGTCCCACTCCTGCCCAGGCCCCCATAGGCACTCTTGATGCGAACGATGTAGAGCTGGCCACGCCCACCCAGCAGGCCATACGCACTCTAGCCACGCCCACCCAGTAGGCCCCGCCCACCCTGGCCACACCCACCCGGCCCCTCAAGGGCAACCACAATGCTGACGCGGCCCTCAATGAAACTGAGTTTGACACCCCTGCCTTGGAGGAATTGAAGCAAACAAATCAACAGTATACAAAGTTTTCAACTTTTCTAGCCTTTGAGCTTTCAGTTGCATATTAAGAGCTACAGAATGACAGTGCACTTTTAACATTCAAATACTGAACAATCTCTTGACTTCTTGGTTTTTCAAACCTACTGACTGGATGGATAGATCCAAAGGTTTCCTTCTAAATATTCCAGTCTTATTTAATGTGGCAAATGCTCTCTGGAAGCTGAGTCATCCTCAGAATTAATCACAGATTTCATTTATGTATTGCCCTGTTCCATGTATATGCTGTCCTATTCTACGATGACTCCAGTCGGTTTGCCTTAATAAAAGTTTGAAGATGGAAAACAGAGATCTACAAAGATCCTGGTGATTACACAAGGAGGATTGTTGAATATCAGAAAGAGAATGGGATGAAAAATGCAGACAGCAAGACAGATTAGAGACATTATAAAAACACAGGGGTTTTGAACAAGGACTTATCAGCAACTATCCCCTGCACTGTCAAAGGACTACATCAATTGGAGGAACTGCAAGCTGAACTGTGCTATGCAAAATGACAAATACTGCCAAATGAGAGTGCCAAAACCATGAATCAGGGAATCAGTGCAAATGTTCCTGATCCTATAAAATAGCTGGCTAGGAATTCTGGGAAATGCAATCCCAACATGCAGTATCTGGATGATGCTAGTTAGATATGTTTTGTAGTCCAAGTAACTATTTTTTTTAAATGATTTTCTGCCAAATAGAGCCAGTTTGGTCTAACCATCAGGCTAGAAATTGGAAGACTATGTGTTGTAGTCCTGTCTTAGCCACTATGCCAGCTGGTTGATTTTAGAAGACTACAGAATTTGATATGAGAAAACCAGTTTGGTGTAGTGTTTAAAGGTGCTGGCCTAGAAACCAGGAGACTGAATTCTAGCCCCACTTTAGACCCAAAGCCAGCTTGTTCAGGCAGTTTACGAGAATTGAACATGATTGAATGGGGGCGGGGGGGAATGGAAAAGACAGAGGAAAAGAGAAAAATTAATGAGAATGCTCCTCCAGGATACTACCTTACTATCTTGCCCCAATCTTCCTATAAAATGATTGCTAGACAGTAACAAACCACTTTCTTCTAGCCTTTATTTCATTCATGATAGCCTCCATCTAGAGCCATGTAGATAGCCTGATTTGTACCGTATGTTAATATTGCAGTTACTCTTTTAAAGCTCTTTTAACAATTGTAAGATCAAGAAATGTACTTTTAAAATAAAGAATAAGGAAACTAAACAAGGTGTTTTATTTATTTATCTATATACTGTATATCTAATTAATTTAGCTGCCTATATTAATATAAATGGCTTGGGTCCGGGATATTTGAGGGAACACCTGCTGCCAGCATCAAGTTCCCTTCGTCCAGTGCGCTCGCAGAGGGAGGGTCTTCTCAGGGTGCCGCCGGTAAAAGATTGCCGGCGGATAACACCCAGGGAGAGGGCCTTTTCTGTGGGTGCGCCTGCCCTCTGGAACCAGCTGCCCGTGGAGCTCAGGACTGCCCCTGACCTACGCTCATTCCGCCGGGACCTGAAGACTTGGCTCTTTGAGCTCTCTGACCCAGGCTGAGAATTTTAACTGGGGTTTTATTTTCAGGGATAATTTAATCTTTTAATTCTCTTTTAACTTTGTATTTTATATTGATGTGATTTTAAAATGCCCCGTAAACCGCCCTGAGTCCTTCGGGAAAGGGCGGTATATAAATCTAATAAAATCTAAAATAATATATATAATATATAGCTGCAAGGGGGAAGCAGGATTTTTAATTAAAATAACTGTGCTTCAGTAATCTTATACATAGCAAACGATAGTGTACATTTTCAGCATGAATGAAAAATAAATCTTCTCTTTCGATTCTCAATAGAAAAATCAGTTACTGCTTGCCAAAGATATTAACTGCATTATATCCCCTACAATGTCTTCTACTTCATAGGTTTTGAATTTATTTTGCTTTGGAAAATGTTACACAAAATATAGGTTGTTTTCGATCTTAAAAAAGACATGATTCAGTTTTACAGATTAAAATTTAATTTCCTGTTTCGCTTCGCAGCTCAATCTATTTCCACTCTTGCTTAAGGCAATATAGAAAGTTCAGTCTTGAAGGATGGATATCACTTATCAGGAAAAAAAATCTACATAAATATAAATGAATTTCTTCTCCAACAAGAACATTTTGTAAGCTTAACTGTAGAAGTTCTTTGAAATTTTAGCCCAGACTGGTTACCTAAGGCCCCTAATATTTCTTAAACTAGCATATGTGTCAACTGTTTTGTCTTTGGGCTACAAAAATTATTAAAGGAAAATTCTCAAAGAATCTGGGACAGGTAGGCTACTTACCTAAGCTCCAATTCTTGTACCAGGTACAAGGGTAATGAAAGAAAATGGGGAAGAAGATGTTCAATTAGCACATGGGTTGCAAGCAGAATATTTTTGGACATAACAGTGAGGGGAAAAATTATTTGATCCCTTGCTGATTTTGTACGTTTGCCCACTGACAAATAAATGATCAGTCTATAATTTTAGTGGTAGATTTATTTTAACAGCAGGAGACAGAATAACAACAACAAAATCCAGAAAAATGCATTTCGGAAAAGTTAGAAATTGATTTGCATTTTAATGAGTGAAATAAGTATTTTACCTCTTCGCAAAACATGACCTAGTATTTGATGGCAAAACCCTTGTTGGCAATCACAGAGGTCAGACGTTTCTTGTAGTTGGCCACCAGGTTTGACTACATCTCAGGAGGGATTTTGTCCCACTCCTCTTTGCAGATCCTCTCCAAGTCATTAAGGTTTCGAGGCTGACGTTTGGCAGCTCCCTCCACAGATTTTCTATGGGATTAAGGTCTGGAGACTGACTAGGCCACTCCAGGACCTTAATGTGCTTCTTCTTGAGCCACTCCTTTGTTTTCTTGGCTGGGTGTTTTGGGTCATTGCCATGCTGGAATACCCATCCATGACCCATTTTCAATGCCCTAGCTGAAGAAAGGAGATTCTCACCCAAGATTTGATGCTATATGCCCAGTCCATCGTCCCTTTGATGTGGTGAAGTTGTTCTGTCCCCTTAGCAGAAAAACACCCCCAAAGCATAATGTTTCCACCTCCATGTTTGACAGTGGGGATGATGTTCTTGGGGTCATAGACAGCATTCCTCTTCCTCCAAACACAGCGAGTTGAATTGATGCCAAAGAGATCAATTTTGGTCTCATCTGACTACAACACTTTCACCCAGTTCTCCTCTGAATCATTCAGATGTTCATTGGCAAACTTCAGACGGGCCTGTACATGTACTTTCTTGAGCAGGGGGGCCTTACGGGCACTGCAGGATTTCAGTCCTTCACGGTGTAGTGTGTTGCCAATTGTTTTCTTGGTGACTATGGTCCCAGCTGCCTTGAGATCACTAACAAGATCCTCCCATGTAGTTCTGGGCTGATTCCTCACTGTTCTCATGATCATTGAAAATCCACAAGGTGAGATCTTGCATGAAGCCCCAGACCGAGGGAGATTGACAGTTATTTTGTGAATCTTCCATTTGTGAATAATCGCACCAACTGTTGTCACCTTCCTACCAAGCTGCTTGGCAATAGTCAATAGTAGCCCATTCCAGCCTTGTGTAGGTCTACAATCTTGTCCCTGACATCCTTGGATAGCTCTTTGGTCTTGGCCATGGTGGAGAGTTTGGAATCTGATTGATTGCTTCTGTGGACAGGTGTCTCTTATACAGGTAACGTTGAGATTAAGAGCACTCCCTTTAAGAAAGTGCTCCTAAACTCAGCTCATTACCTGTAAAAAAGACACCTCAGAGCCAGAAATCTTGCTGATTGATAGGGGATCAAATATTTATTTCACTCATTAAAATGCAAATCAATTTACAGCTTTTTTGAAATTTATTTTATTTATGCGTTTTTCTGGATTTTTTGTTGTTGTTATTCTGTCTCTCACTGTTAAAATAAATCTACCATTACAATTATAGACTGATCGTTTGTATACAAAATCAGCAGGGGATCAAATCATATTTTTTTCCTCACTGTAGCCTTCCCTAGAAGTTGGCAACAGTGGAGGAGTTAAATTCCAAAATATTTGAAAACACAATTGAAAAAAGCCATACTGTTGAATGCTTTATGCTGGGATAAAGGTGGGGGAGCACAATCTTGTTAAGAATTACGGACTTTTCAAAATAATTTAATCATGGTATTATCCAGAAGTGCTCTGTGGGCAAAAAAGAAGCAATCACTATGCAGCAGATTAGTCAGAGTTTTTCAACAGTTCTCTTTCTTTCTGCATGGTCAGTTCTACAGAACAGAACTCATTCATTATGATGGAACTGAATATAAGCAGAGAAAATGAAATAAACAAGCAGTGAAACTTAATAAGAGAACATATTGTTGAACATATGCAGAACATCACATAAAGATGTCAGCATCAATCTTAGAAGTTACCCTCTACTTACAAGAATCCCTAGCACTAGAATATGAAATTATATCTGCAATGTGGCTATTACCAGTTGAAAGGCTACAGGAATTAGTGGGATATTTATTATGGAATACGGCAGGTAACAGAAAAATCTGTAAGGGTAGTCTAACCAAACTTATAATAGTAAATCTGGAGGATGACACAGCAGCCAACAGATAAGAAGTCAGTCTATATGTCAACACCAAAGGAGACTTAACAGACTGTTTAAATTATCATATAATAAGCTTAATTTAATGTACTATCAAAACAATGCTTAGGATGATCCAATTCAGATTAGACACCTCCATAGAAAGAGAAATGCCAGATGTTCTAGCTGGCTTTAAAAAGGCCAAGGAACACAAGACATTATTGCTCATGCAAGGCTAATAATTGAGAAAGCCAAAGAAAGTCACTACGTGCTTCACTGATAACAGAAAGCCCTTCAGTTCTGTTGATTATTATGAAATATGCTTAGTTAAAATGGAATCTCACTGTCTCGTACTATACAAAGTACAAGAAGCCACAGTCCTAATGGAACATGGTGAGCAGAGTGGCAAAGGAGTGGGACAAGGCTGAATGCTCTCCTAGTCAAACTTTATAATCAATATTTACTGGAAATAGTTGCCCTGAAAGAAGATGGGCATAGGAAGAATCATCAAAAACCTGTACTATGCAGATAATGATAACTTTATTGTCACTTTGAATGTACACCAATCGGCATACATCAAAATGAAATTTCGTTGCATACAGCTCTCAAAGGGTCACCACCTCCGATATATACTCCTTGTTCGGGGCCCGCTCAAATTTCACATTGTCCATTTTAGTCTCTAGGGGGTGAACGATGGCAAACAGGACAGATGGAAATGGGGCTCCATGTGGATTAGCCCTCAAGTTAGCTTGTATTCTATCCTTTTTCTGATCCTGACTCTTCCACCTTTTGCTTAAAGAGGCCTTGCTTCTTTTCGCCCCTGGAGCACGCTGCCGCCACCAACTCCTCCAAAAGCCTCTCTCTCTTCCTTTGGGCCTGCCGACAGCCTCATCCAGTTCCTTCGCTCCATAAGCTCCAGGTCCTCTCCTCCTCTGGAAACAGCCCTGATTTGCAATACAATCCATCACTAGGCCAGCAGTCAGATCTTGCTGCTGGTAGAACAAATTCAAACAGCGCCAACGACTTTTAACGGTCTCACCAGCAGTTCCAAAACAACTAGATGGCACTGATCTGGTGGCTGTTAATGAAAATCAAGGAGCAGAGTGAGAAAAAAAAAGAATCAATAACAAAGATGACCAACTAAAGACAACAGGTACATCAATCAGCTATAAAGCTGGCTACAAAGATACTGAAGTGGTAGACAGCTTCTGCCTTTTAGAATCAACAATCAACGGTGAAAGAACCAGCAATCAAGATACGTTCCACAGATTAGCACTTGGTAGAACTGCCATGATGGCCGTGGAAAAGATATTCCTGTGTTGGGATAAGTCTATACCTACAAAGATTAGAATCATGAAGACAATGGTTTTCCCCATGACATTGTATAGAAGCAAAACCTGGACTTTAAAGAAGCAGAGTAGAAAGAGAGTTGAAACTTGAAATTTGGTAATGGAGATTTCTGAAAATACTACGGATAGCCAAGGAAATGAACAAATGGATCATCAAACAAATCAAGATATCTCACTTCAGACACAAATACCCAGGCTCCAATTATAATTTTTTGATAATGATGGCAGCAAGGGACTCAGTGGGTACACTGTTGGAAGATCTGAAGGTTTGGGAACATATCCTGGATAAGGTGTGTTCCTGGATAAGGTGTGTGTGTGTGTGTGTGTGTGTGTTTGTGTGTGTGTGTGAGAGAGAGAGAGAGAGAGAGAGAGGGAGAGACACCATATCCTTACCATTTGTGCACATGGTAATCAAGATATACAGTATGCAACATATAAAAAATAGCGATAAATATAGATTTAATGTTTAATCTGGAAAAGTCAGTTTCCAACAAAAGTTTTTAATCCTAAAAATATTAGAATATCAAATGTAAACACCATTACACCTGGAAGGCAGTATATTGAAAAATGTGACAGATTTCAGAATGCTGCAGAAATACATCGCAGATTCTTCATGCAAAACCTACTACTGCTGCTCCTTATAAAGGAATCTGGAAAATCAAAATATTGTGTGGTATAAACAATTCTTTGGCAGCCCCCTAGTGGAAGCTTCTTTACATTTAACCATTTTTACAACATGGCTGATTAAAAACCAAGTTTCTAAGTTCAGCTTGTGATGTGAACACAGCCATCACACATTCAAAAAATAAATAAATAAGAATTTGTCTCTATGAATTTGCTGGTTCCTAAAACAGGAAAGTCAGATCTCTTCCAAACCAAGGCAATTTTATGAACACTTTTGAGAGAACAATGCTAGCTAATTATCTTTCAATCTGATTGTTTCTAACAGCTGTATCTTTAAACAATTCATAGCATTGGACTTTTTTTGTTTACAGATCAGAATATAATCAATAGTCTCATTAATTTATTAAAACAAACTAATAGAGTGGAAATCCAAGAAGATACACATAATAACTATTTATCTGCTCCAGTAATATTCCAATAATAGCGCTGAGAATTGGCTAATGTCGTATCGTGTTTGTTGAAACCAATAATAGCATTAGGCAAACACCAAAACTGCCAGTTTACACCCATTAATCACACTTACAACTTGCTTATATTCATGAAGATTCCTCTCGTCTGCATTAGCTATTCTGAGCATCACTGACCTGTCCTGCAGACTCAAAAATTGCTTGGTGATAGAATTTACTGTTGAATACTGTACTCATATCTATTGAACTCCATAGTTCCAAAGAGAATCAGTTTGCAAGTTTCTTGAATAGAAACTCTTCCTCTTCAAACAATTTACCATTATTTTTGCAATACAGAAATTCCTGTGCCTGCTTTTTTAACTCGCCATCACAATTAGCAGCAGGTGAGCTGCTAAACAAGTCTTCAGTCTAAACAGCAGAATCAGCTAGCCACAAATACACTAAGCAAAAAACCAGAGGATCATTAGCTAATGATTTTAATGCCCTTATATTATGCTCCAACAAAAATAATATGTCTGAGCGTAAGATCTCCCGAGTCAGTGGCCCTGTTCACAGGATGTACTTATTTGGGCTTGGGAAGGCGGGTGGGAGGTAGGGATTTAAAGATTAATCAGGCTTGAATAGTTTCCTCCTTTAACTAACATCTTTAGTTCCCTCTAGTGTCCAGTTTTTAAAATTCTGATTTTTATTTTGTCATCATCATCATCATCAGAAGAAGTAGTAGTAGTAGTAGTAGTAGTAGTAGTAGTAGTAGTAGTTGGAAGGGACCTTGGAGGTCACCTAGTCCAACCCCCTGCTCAGGCAGGAAACCCTATACCATTTCAGGCAAATGGCTGTCCAGTCTCCTCTTAAAAACTTCCAGTGTTGGAGCATTCACCACTTCCGGAGGCAGGTTGTTCCACTGGTTAATTGTTCTGTCAGGAAGTTTCTCCTTAGTTCTAGGTTCCTTCTCTCCTTGACTAGTTTCCATCCGTTGCTTCTTGTCCTGCTTTCAGGTGCTTTGGAGAATAGCTTGACTCCCTCTTCTTTATGGCAGCTCCTGAGATATTGGAACACTGCTATCATGTCACCCCTCACCCTTCTCTTCGTTAAACTACACATATCCAATTCCAGCAATAAAAGGAGTCGAGATCCAAAACAGTCTCCCATTGTAGAATAACATAGACATTGGATCCAGTGTAAGATAGCTTCCCAAATTTGCTGCAAGAATTATATTTTAAATACCAGACGTGCAATTGTTCCTTATATGTTTTAGTCTCCAGACCTCTAATCATCTTTGTTGCTCTTCTCTGTACCCTTTCTAGAGTCTCAATATCTTTTTTACATCGTGGTGACCAAAACTGTATGCAGTATTCCAGGTGTGGCCTTACCAAGGCATTGTAAAGTGGTATTAGTACTTCGATTCTATCCCTCTGTTAATGCAGCCTAGCACTGTGTTGGCTTTTTTGGCAGCCGCAGCACACTGCTGGTTCATATTGAAGTGATTGTCTACTAGGACTCCGAGATCCCTCTCACAGTTGCTACTATTGAGCAAGGTACCACCTATACTATACCTGTGCTTTTGTGCTAAAGTCCAAACAAATCTATTTCCCAAAGGAAGGATTCCTTATAATTAATTCTAAAATCTTATTCCAAATTTATCAAGTCCTTAATCTGTTTATAACTTACTAGGATCAAAGTCTTATTTAGTTTTTTCTATTTTTTTTCATTTTTTTTAACTGTTAAACTTATGATTAATTTTTTTCCCATGAAGGATTGAAGGAAAACTCACCTGATGTTTTCAAACTTGTGAATTCGAAGGTCTGTAATAGCTTAAAAGTAGTTAATAAGAAATTTCTGAACATGATTTTTTTTTAAAAAGAAGTTTGTGAACATAGTGATGCTGACTGCAGTCACGAACAAGATGTCTATTCTCCTGGTCTCCCAATGCTCAAAACCCAACAGGAATTGCTGTCTTGTGGTCTCCTGGGGAGGAGCAACTGCTTGGCATGCATATAGTCAATATTCCGTCCTCTCCGTGTCCAGTGAGATTCTGAAGTGATATGAAACGTATGGATGACCATGGGGAATGAGGGGAAAAAATGCTGCCTAGGAAAGAATCAGGCAACAGAGGGAAGAGATCCCAGTGGCTTAATGGTCAGAGAAAGAAACTTAGGAAGTACATGTCCTAACGGTTCAAACAGTTAAGTGATGGCAGGGCGTCTGTATTTTCAGACTTGCAGGATTCTGTTAATGTAGCCTTATAATATAATAAAATTAATCCTAGCCATGTCTCATGTCTGGTTTATCTGGGAGAGCTGACACGAAGAGCCCATCACTAGCTCTTCATTCTTTGCCATGGTTGTCAGCTCTGCAGAGTGATCTTCAATCCACCATTTCTTCCTCTGGAACTCTGTCCCAGTACTTTTTCCCCCCCAGAAAATAAAGCATTTCTGCCGTGTTAAAAAAAAACTTTAAAAAGATTATTAGATGTTTACACATTTGCAACAGAAAAAAGCACTAATGATAAGCAATGCAATTGTTTGCTGTAGTCTACCAATTATTTCTTTTCCAAGAGAATTATGGCAAAAAATATTGACAAATATATTCTTTTAGCACCAGTTACAGCTTCAATAGAAGTGCTGGTAGAGACAGTATTCTAACGCCCCTCTTAGCTAATCAAAGAGAGAAGCAACCTAGAGCTAAGGAGGAGTTTCCTAACCAGTGGAATGGCTTCAGAAGTTGTAGATGCTCCCTCCATCCCTGGAGGCTTTTAAGAAGAGATTGGACAGCCACTTGTCTGGAATGGTATAGGGTCCGCTGCTTGAGCAGAGGGCTGGACTAGAAGACCTCTAAGGTCCCTTCCAACTCTGTTATTCTGTTCTGTTACTATTGTTTTGAAATCTAAATCTCTGTTAATGTTGGAGCAAGGAATCAGATTCCTGAATCTGCAACCGGAGATCTGAGCAGAAACGTCACAAATTTCTTCTTACGTATAACATTTCAGAACTAACTCAGCTTAAGCAAGAGCCTGTCCAAGATTTAAAGGAAAATTTAAAGACATTACACAAATTAAAGAAGGGAAACAGGATTATTAGTGTTAAATAGCATAAGATACAGGGTGCAGCATCTTGGCTCCTATAGAGAAATCCCTTCGTGAAGGAATTTCGTAATATATGAAATCATTTTAACAATACAATGTCCTCAGATGCAGCAATTCATAATATAAAAGTCAGATATAAAGAAAGTGGGCAAGAGAGACCTGAATCATTTATAAGAGTCAACAGTAGAGCACAGAGAAAGAAAATAATTTTGTTTTAATACCAAGCATTTCACCTCTAGAACAATTTTGAGGAAAGTTATAGTGCCATGTTGGTTTTATACAAAACCTATCACAATAATCTTAACTTCTATGACTAACTGAGGTCTAATACAACAGTAATAAACCCAACTCACAAACCATATATTAGGAGTTTAGGAGGCAGAAGGCAAATATGTCATTTACTCTGCCTACATAAACATGAAGACAACAAACAATTCACAGGACACTTTTTTTTATTGTAAAGCAACATTGCATAATGCAATGCAATGAGACTTTAAAATCTGCCCCACCAATGTAGTATTGTAGTCTCACTTTCTTCCCTTTTGGATGGTGTATTGGACTTCAACTTCACAATTCCCTAAGGCCAACAGATTGGAGAAAGACTGGTATAGGTTGACATATGGGCTATGTTCTTGTTTATTTAGCCAAGATTTAGTGAATAAACCACAAATAACTAATACTCATAGCCCATGGTTTATAGCCCATGGTTTATAAACTACCGCAGCTGGGTTTACACAATATATTAAGTCACAAAATAAATACGCCTTTGCTTTTGTGTGCTGTGTGAACTCAGCCATTGTTGGCTCTAGATTTTCTTTATCCAGAAGTGTTGACAGCAGATTGCGGTTGTTCATCTTTTTTAAAAGAAAAAGATGTGAACACAGATGTGAACAAGGACAGAGACTAAATCAAGCACATTTCGCCTTCATATACAGCAAGCTGTTGAAATGTCTTTTTTTTTTAAAGTGGAGTTACGTGATGTGGAAATCCAACCAGTATCAAAATATTCTACCCCTGCTTTCAAAAAAAAAAAAAAGCATTATTGTTTTTAAAAAAGCAAATAGCTCAGATGGCATATGGTCATTTATATGTTTTATTCTTCTGCCAATTTCCAAGTGTAATTACGTCCCCAAATTCATTTTTAAACTGAAAGTAATATTAGTTGCTCAGACAGAGCACGCAGGCAAAACAGTCCCTTCTGGGAAATACAGAAATGATAAAATTACAGAGATTTTTTTTAAAAAAAAGCCTGCTGAAAGCCAGCAAAAACAAGGTTGCTCTCAGCCAGAGTAGGAGTCTATGAAAGACGACATCATTCAGGATAATGTTGCTATCTGAAGCCTGAACTAAGAGCCCCTGTGAGATCAATGCTTCATGAGGCAAATAGTGACACGTGCCCAACCGAGTTCCTACTTTTAACTGGAATTTTTTCCCCCCACTGGACTTGCAGGCACAAGCCGATTCCTTTGCCTAGACCAGTGATAAGCGAGAACAAGAATTGTAACAGCTTTTACCTGTGTCAACTGCTGGTAGCATTAAATCAAGTGCCTCATCTTCCTCAGGGTTTGGCTTCAATAGAAAGTTTTCAGGAGTTATGTCACCGGGCAAGTCCAGCAGGCTGCTTTCTTGAGACTGGGAACTTGAGGCTCTTTCGCTTCCATTCCATTCCATCACTGAAGCAGAGACCAAAGAGTTTTGCTTTATTTTGAAATGTCTTATCTCATTTTCCCAGTTTGGTATCAAAGCGCGTGAATGCACTAACATCACGGATGAAAACAGATCGCGCTGAAAATTCTTTCGGCACACAAAAAAAGATGACAGATATTTAGCAAATCTGTAACTCTAAGTTCAATATCTATTATCAAACCAAGAGGAGCAAGGCTTGCAAAACACTTCTTTTAAGGATAACACCTTGAAAATCTGGTCTGATTATCCTAATCTAATTTCCCAATCATTACTACCAGTAGGATTTTACATTGAACTCGTGTGTGCTAACACCTAAAATCATAGCAAATTTGTACTTGATCTAGTAATTAAGGCACCAGATTAGAAAATGGGAGACCATGAGACCATTTTAGCCATGAAAGCCAGTAGGTTGACTTTGGGCCAATCACTCTCTTTCTCAGCCCAACACATCTCAACACCTTATTCATGATGACAATGAGGGTGTTTACCACAAGGAGGTTGAGGATTTGGTGAACGGGTGTAAGGAAAACAGCCTAGTTATAAATACTGGAAAGAGATCATTTCAGAAAAGGCAGGCACAGCCACACTTCTCTGTGCATTAACGATTCACCTGTGGAGATGGTTACCAGCATCAAATTCTTGGGTGTGCATTTAACAAGTAGGCTGGCTTGGTTGCTCAACAGCGAGACACTGGTGAAGCGGGCACAGCAGCACCTGCATTTTCTGCATTGCATCTTCCTTCACCTATCCTTACCACTTTCTGCAGAGGGACGATCGAGAGCATCCTGTCATACAGCATCACAGTCTGGTTTAGAAGCATCACTGCTTCAGACAGGAAGGCGGTGCAGAGAGTGGTGAGGACGGCTGAAAAGATCATTGGCAGTTCCCTCCCTTCCATCCAGGACATAGCACAGAAGCGTTGTTTGAATAGGGTCCGTAAGATTGTCTGGGACACTACACATCCTCTGTTTTCCTTGTTACCTTCTGGGAGGAGGCTCCGTGGTGTCCAAAGCAGAACATCCAGATTCAGTCAGTTTTGTTCAATATAGCATCAACCTTGTGAACTCTAAAGCTTCCTCCTCCCATTACGTATTCAAGATAGACAGCGATTAGTATTAATATGTTGCTTATATGTAAAGGTGTAGGTTTATACATTTGTATATAGTATGTTTAAATGTGTGTTATATAAGTGTACACTTTTGAGAGCAAGCAACTACATTTCATTTTTAATGTGTGCCATTGTGCCCACAGTTAAAAATGACAATAAAGATTATCTATCTATCTATCTATCTATCTATCTATCTATCTATCTATCTATCTATCTCACAAGGTTGTTGTTTTGGGGAAATAGGAGGAGGAAGGAATACTCTCTGTGTTTACCCCCTTATGTTATTTATAAAAAGAATAAAGGCAGGGTACAAACAAACAAGCAAGCCACAAAGCCAATGCTTTTCATGTTTGGAATATATCACTTGTATATTCGTTCTTGAAAAGCTGAAAGCAATGATTTCCCAATCCCATTCAAAGCACATGCTTTATGTTCAGCTAAGAAAATTACAACCCGTTAAGTATCAAAAACAGATACGCTGGCTGGAAATAAAACATATTCAGCCATCTCCACCCTACAGTTAGTGAGTAAAATGCAAATTTCTACTGAAGATCTTTTTCATTAGAAAGTCTAAAGATTGCATCCTAGGAATGCTAGGAAACTAGCAAAGCTAGTTTTCTGCCACAAAGTCATGGCACGGCCAGCCCTAAGAGGACGAAAAATCAAAAACCGAACAACGGATCTGCCTATTCCACAATACCTGCTTTATGCCTCTGATTTGTTCTGCATCTGAAAGGCAGCAGGTGAGACCCCGTCCTATCCCCATATTGTATTTCAGTACAAGTCTGTTTACTCCTTGTACATAAAACGGGAGAGGGGGGGAAAGAGATTTTTCACTCAGGCCCCCTAATGGCTTGAACCAACGTTTTGGCATTTAAATATTTTTCATTACTATCAGCTTCTTAAGATGGGCAAAATATTCTACAAGATTTATATACAACTTGAATATGGAATAATAGCTTTCATACTTACTTAAACCATTTAATAACATTATATTTTTATTTCCAAGAGGGAGAGAAACCAGCCAGCCAGCCTATTAACAAGCAATTAACCAACCAATGGAATACAAAGATAAATCATTGATAGTTCCTGATCTCAGACTTATGAACTCAAAGACATAGCATAAGAGGAAAAAAAATATGGAGAAGAGGGAAATAACATACTCGGGCACTCATTCTTAGTTGTAAATATCATATGCAGTGTATGATCTAATAAGGAAGGATGAAGCAAACTTTTTGCAATGGCTCTTTTGTGATTAATGTAATTTTCCAAATTGGGCTTTTTAGGAAGCCCAAGGCTACTCTAATTTATAATCTTAATTTGCTCCATGTATTATTTTTTTTTCTAAAATCAATGTGAAATGTAGTGACCCTCTGGGGAGGTTTTGGAGGGTAGGAAGAATAGCATCTTTATCATATAACACAAGTCTTGTGATGGCTGTGGTGGCTTCCAGTAAATTTATGACTACAAGCTATGATGATAACCTATAAAGCCTTTTAGGGCTTGGTACTTGGGTACTGCAGGATTACTTCCTTCAGGCAGAACCAACCAATCCACTGTTTGTCCTGAGCTGGAATGTTAAGAATGCCACAAAAGTGAAATTAGGAAGAGGGAACCAAAACTCAATGTTTTTTTAGCTCATGCTCTAGCCTAATGGAGTGGCATTCCCCCAGAGATCCAAAGGCCATTCTTAATGCTAATCAGGAAGTTACAACAGAAGTTTCCCATAGAGCTTCTAATATTCCGAAATATGTATGATTTTTAAGAATTGGGCAAGGTAGCAATTTATGGACAGGCCAAATTGTTTTGGTGGTTTTGTGTCAGTTTTGTAAATCCCCAGGATAACTTGCGGAGGTGTAGCCATGTGGTAAATAATCATATTGTATCAATTAGGAAATATTTTAATAAAAAATTCTATACTTTCCTAATATTTATACTAATAAAAAGTTTGTGTTTTTTTTTATAAACTGTTGTTAAGATCTAGAAAGCAGACCATGAGTTCAAGTTCCGCCTTAACCATGAAAGCCAACTGGGTGATTTTGGGTCAGTCATTCTCTCTCAGCCCAACCCACCTCACAGGATTGTTGTTCTGGGGAAAATAGGAGGAAATTTTGCTGCCTTGAGTTATTTGTAAAAATAATAAAGGTGGGAAGAAAGGAAAGGAAAGGAAAGGAAAGGAAAGGAAAGGAAAGGAAAGGAAAGGAAAGGAAAGGAAAGGAAAGGAAAGGAAAGGAAAGGGAAGGGAAGGGAAGGGAAGGGAAGGGAAGGGAAGGGAAGGGAAGGGAGAGAGAGGGGGAGAAAGAAAGAAAGAAAGAAAGAAAGAAAGAAAGAAAGAAAGAAAGAAAGAAAGAAAGAAAGAAAAGAAATATTTCACATTTCAACATTTGGCTATTCTGTGAACAAATTTCAAAGGCAAAAAAATCCCTGGAGCATCTTTAAAGGTAACCCATTAAAAGTGCATCAGAGATAAAGTTTGGTTATATCTAGCTAAATTTAAGCTAATCTTAAAAAAACATTCCATAGGAAGTGCTTAAGAAGGAAAGTTAAAAATATTGTATAAGAAGAAGCATCAAATTCTTGGAAGAAAGTGTTTATTTTTATTTTATTAGTCTTTATTTTATTAAATTTCCTACCACTAAAACCTAGTTGGAGTAGCAATTATCATCATTTGCGAGCAAAGGATTTCATGCAGCAAGTCACCATGACTCTTACCAGAGAGGTATTTTAATGGCTGTCCTAAAAATACAGATCGAACCTTTACAGCTATCAACAGATGGTCTCATCAGATGAACACTGTTCTTTTTCCAGGAATACAGATCTATTACTAACAGTTTAGGATGTGTTCTTCTCATGTATTACGTCTGAATTACTCACCTATTTGGAAATGCAAGAACACAGTATATGGGTCCTCAGCATAATATGCGGAAATCTTTCTTTTCAACATTCTAGGTAGGTTTTTCATTCTATTCTTCCCCCGTGTATTGGACATACTTCCACCCTTCTTTTCTGGTCAGTATTTCATCACCAATGAGCATGTCTAGTCCCGAGTTGCCTATTCTTGACAACACTCCAGCCAATCTTTCTTTCCCCCTACAGAATTTCCATTCTTCTTCATATAATAGCACTCTCCAGCCTGTTGATTAGTAATAATAATCATAACAATGATACCAATAAGAGAAGGTAATGATACCAATAAGAGAAGATGAGAATAATAATAATAATACAGTCATACCACATTGGTAAATATACTTAGAGATAAGACGGTACTGTGGGAATTAGGTGTTCAGCAGAGTGATGGCAAAAGGGAAAAAACTGTCTTTGTGTCTAGTTGTTTGGCATGTGATGCCCTGTAGCAATGTCCAGAGAGGAGGAAATGAAACATTTACCGTATTTTCCAGCGTATAAGACGACCCCCCAACTTTTGAGATGATTTTCATGGGTTAAAGTCTTATACGCCGGAAAATACGGGTAAGTAGGAAGTCAGGGCTCCTTCTCAATTAGGTAAAGGTTTATCAAGAGCTTTTGGCCTCGAGATCAGCTTTGCTCTGCCTCGCCTAAACCTCGTCTCCTCTCGCCTTGGCGCCCCCTTCTACTTCAGCCACACGTGCTGGCTGTTTCGGCCAGGAGCGACGAGCATTGTGGCCCAACACTTCGGGAAGGCACCAGGTCTGAAAGAAGGCGGTTCTTTCCGTAGGTTAGTTAATGAACAGGGCGGCGGAGGGCGGGGGGTGGTGGTGAAAGAAACGGGCTCAGCCCTGCGCCGCAAGTTTGAGATTCCCTCAAAGAAAGCCCCGAGTTTCCAAGTAACTAGAAACCAGAAGGAGCCCTGCGTGGCACTGAGATCGAGAAGCCCGTTTACCCTCCCCTGCATTTTGCTGTGCTTTTCTAAAGTTTTCCAAGAAAATGCAAACTTGGGGTTTTTCCTCCTTTCACTTGCATAAGTTATCGCTGGAGTATACAGAAACGGGGAAAAGAAATAAAGGGGAAAAACCCTGCACATATTATAATATTGATTTTTCAAAAGGCCGCCTTCTACTTCAGGGCGGAGGGGCGACCCCGGGTTGCTGAATCCCCAGCGCCAGTTTTCTGCTGCGGTCTGCCTGTCACAATTCCCGAGCTGCGCCTTCCCGGGCGGGTGTTGCTGTAGGTCTGGCCACGGCACCACACCCTGAAGTCGAACTCCCAGGGTCAGGTGAAGCTCAGCTCCGCGCAAACATGTCAGGTCGGCCTCCGCCTGGCTTCCCGCACTCCCTTGAGCTCTCGTGCTTGCCGAGTGCTGGCGACTCGGCATGCGCTTGACTCCCGCTCCCTTCCAAAAAAAAATAAAAAAGGGGTCTGCTGCCCTAAGACGCTGGTAAGCTGGAGCCTCAGCCTCGGTTGGGCTGGTCGGTTTATTTATGAGGAGCCCGTCTTTCGCCATTCTTGAGCGCTGGATTTGTCCATTTCCACTAACGTCTCTGCTCCCGAGGATTTACTATTTTCCGGCGTATAAGGCGACTGGGCGTATAAGACGACCCCCGACTTTTGAGAAGATTTTCATGCGTTAAAAAGTCATCTTATACGCTGGAAAATACGGTATGTCCAGGATGTGAGGGGGTCTGTAGATACTTTCTCAGCTCTCTTTCTGACCTGTGCAATATACAGGTCCTCAACAGAAGGCAGGTTGGTTGCAGTTGTTTTTTCTGCAGTCCTAATTATTGTCGTGGAAAAACCCAATGAAAAAGACAAGAGACAGCAGCACCAAATAATTCTTACTTTAAGATTCAGAGGTTTATTTTGCTAATAATTTGGAACATAGCAAGCATAACAACACAACTTCACTTATATTAATAACCCATTGCAATGAGGTCCACTGGTATAGAAAATTCCAAAGGACAGCTATAGGCCAATGGCAAATCAATCAGGTCCAGACCCAACTCTTAGTTTATACCCTTTCTTGTTCTAAGACTGTAGTCAGATGGTCCGCTGACTTTTGCTGACGTCTTACTGACCTCCTCCTGACCTTCTGCTGAACATAACTTTCCACATATGCCCTGTACATTGGAACCCGCATCCACCAGCTACTTTCAGTTCCCTATTTCTTACTGTTCCAGTCCTTATGTTCTAAATATATTTGAAACAAGCAAGCTTAGTAAAATCATATTAAGAAAAGTACAATTCCAAACTGCAAAATTAAGCATAGCACAAACTTTGGTTCAATACTTTGTCCATGAGGCCTGATTCAGTTTACCTGGGCCTAAACCTTGCATAAAAGAACAATAGCCAATATTTTCATTTTCCACTTTATCCATTGAGAGCTTGTATCTGTCCTGTTTGGTTGCTGGACCAAATCAGACAGTTACAGAAGTACAAATGACAGACTCAATCATTCCTCTATCAAGAGCTCCTGGGGCATTCTGAACTTTCTGAGTTGATGCAGGAAGAACATTCTTTGTTATGCCTTTTTAATTATGGTTCTAATGTTAGGTGTCCCATTTCAAATCCTGGGAGATTACAGACCCCCTAAAACCTGAAGACTAGGACTCTATTGTTAATACTATGCTGTCTAATAGAGTAAGAGGTGGTAGAATAGGAGGGCTCCTCCACTCTCATCTCTACAGTTTTAAGCATGTTCAGCTCTAGATTGTTCTGGCTACACCACAGGGCCAGTTGTTCAGTGTCCCATCTATATGCAGTCTCATTTTTTTAAAAAAAAAATCCCATATATATCCCGCCCTTCTCCGAAGACTCAGGGCGGCTTACAATTTAAAGCACAAATCAATGTGCTTAGCAATAGCCTTCATTCTATGTATATGCCTGCTTATTAGGGCTTTCGCCCCCCCCCCAAGCAGCATTATTACAAAGTCAGCTTAATTGCCCCCAACAATCTGGGTCCTCATTTTACCTACCTCGGAAGGATGGAAGGCTGAGTCAACCTTGAGCCTGGTGGGACTCGAACCTGCACTAATTGCAGGCAGCTGGTGTTACTTAAGGAGGCATTAGCCCACTGCTCCACCAAGGCTCTTCCCTCAAATGAGACCAATGACTGTTGTATCTGTTGATTAGACCTTAATTTATCATTCTGAGCAATGGTGGACTGTTGACTAGGCCTTAATTTATCATTTCATTTTACTTCTATATCACCAAAGCTGTATAACTGTTGGCAGTTTACAATCCTCAGAACATAACAACGTTTAAAAGCCACAATAACTATACCCTGTATTTAGCTCTGGGAAGTGGGGGGGGGAAGGAGGTGGTTTGGGGTGGGTGGGATTTTGGGATGTATTGTAAAATCTTGTTTTTGTAAAACTCTTTAATAAAAAAAAATTCAACCTATACCCTTAAATAGTGATAGACATTATACAAGGACATATTATATAATGTATTACAGGTAGTCCTCAACTTACAACCACCACTGAGCCCGAACTTTCTGTTGTTAGGTGAGACGTTTATTAAGTAAGTATGGCCCCATTTTACGACCTTTCCTGCCACAGTTGTTAAGTGAAGCACTGCAGTTGATAAGTTAGTAATCTGGTCGTTAGGTAAATCTGGCTTCCCTGTTGACTTTGCTTGTCAGAAGGTCGCAAAAGGGGATCACATGACCCCTTGTGACACAGCAACGATCAGAAATATGAACCAGTTTGCCACGCATCTGAATTTTGATCGCCTGATCATAGGGATGCTGTAACTGTGCAGTTGTAACATACAAACTGTTGTAAGTCGACGACTATCTGTATAGACAATTAGGAACATCAACTCTCCAAAGCCTGCTAAACAGTTCCAAGGTTTTCAAAAAAAAAAACCCCACCAAAGTTATTGCCAGTCTAGAAGACATTAATTTCAAAAAGTGAGGGCCGTTACAGAAAAAGTAACCCCAAATCTTCCATTCCTTACATGTCAGGAATCCTTGACATTTCCAGCTGGGATGAATGTACTAAAGATCCTGGTTCTCTCTGAAGGAGCAATTCTACAAATAGGTGTACTGTATTAGAAGAATTAACATTTCACTTCTACCCCAAAATGTATCAGAATACAGGTGACATATACCTGTAACCTATTTTTATCTGCCAGAACTAGGCTGCTTCATTCCAATGCATTGTAGTTTTTAAGTGGTGTCCAAAAAATGGGATGCAATGCTTTTCCTAGTATTTCTGAAAACATGTGCTGTACATAATTGAAAATCTAAAGATATAACTTTACATAAGAGGAAACTTTACATTTGCATTCACTTTTAACTTGAAATTATGTGTTAAGCAATCCCAATATTGTACTCAAAATCTATCCTTCAATCACCAATTAGATTTTTTTTACTACTTTTATGAGACTAATGTTTTCCCCACTCTTTTTATAGAAAGCTGCTGACCTACCCTTCACATGATACTCAGTAATTAACTTCACGATATCTGTTTTCAGATTACATCAGAGATCTAATTACCACATCTAGAGAACAAAGGTGAGGTCAAAATCCTTGTAAGAACCGCTTCCATATAAAAGAGCCTGGAACAAGAAAAAACCAAATTGTTCTTTCTGGACGAAGAAGGATACTCTTTATCTTACGACAAATGAACTTCCAGAAAGAGACTGAAATCTCATTTTTCAATGAAACACAGTAAGCCCTACGAAATAACAACTGATAAATTGTGCTTATTCAGGCCAAAAAGAATTTGGGTTTATCACTCTAAGAATGAGATAAAAGAGAATCCTAAATTTTAATAATTTTTCAAGCCTTAAGCTTCAGTACTTACCTAGTTTGTCATTTTTAATTTAAATACACTGCAAGGCTTGAAATGCTGAAAGCAGTTGTAAATAAATGCAGTAAGCTAACAATGACTTGTTTACATCCTGTCCATTTGCCTTTTCAATTATTTCTAGCCATTAAGGTAAATGGGAATAGAAGAAGCAAAACAAGCAATATTTTTTAAAAAACAAAACTCAGCCAAAATGTTTATCTGGGATTAGCAAGCAGATGAGCTGGCAGAAACCTAAGTTAGTGCTGATGATCTAAAAGGGCCCCTCATTTGACATTGCAAAGATCACTCTGACATTTCAACAATCCTTCTGGGCAAAGCCAAGGAGAAACATATTAGCTGTCTGCTTTAACAGCTGTCATACAAATACCCCTTCTAAGAAACGTGGTTGCCTTCTTTAGAACAAAATAAACAGAATGAATAAAAGTCTCCTTTCTGAGGCATTTGCAAATCTCACATCAAAATATGACCATCAAAAACAAATCCATCAAAAATATGACCATCAAAACAAATGTACTGTTTATCAAGTAAAGATAGGTGCACTGGTTGTTCTTAAAAAAAGATCTTTATTTTCTAAAAGAAACAGAGATGCATTGCCACAGCCTCCACAAAGAAACAGTAATCCATTCTTTCAGCTACAGCTAGAAAGAAGCAGGCTCACAGCAGCAATACAAAAATTGAGTTTATTCATCACATTAATGAACTGTCCTGTATAATACTGTATAATTTTTTTTAGGCTATGAAACCTGATAATAATTTTTAAGAAGTACCAGAATCACTGCCTGCATAAGTAAATTCTTGTTATTTTTACCTTTAGTCTCCCATGGAACCCCATTAAGTTCTCATTGAATCCTGAGGTTCTGCAGAACACAATTTTAAAAGCCCAACTTCATAACACAGGGCTTTTCAACCAGTGGTACGGGTACCACTGGTGGCACTTGGCAGGTGGTACACAACCATCCTAGAAAAGTGGTAGCAGGGGAGGGGAATGAGCTGTACCGGTGGCAGGACTGCACAAGCCTGAGCGAGAGATGGCTGGAGCTGCAGGGCTGTCAGGGATCAGTGGAAGCACCAGAGTCAGCACCAGTCTCCAGCTGGAGCTCAGCACTGATCCTGACGCTTCTGAGCCCAGAAGAAGCGCAGATCAGCTGGAATGTTGCAGCATCTCCAGGGTCTTGTGATTTACCACCCAGCAGACAAGGAATAAAAACCAAACACACACACCCCACACCCCCGCTGCCAATCCTCAACAGAAATGCTCACAACAATGAAAACTTTGAATAGGAGGAAGAGCACCACTGGGAGGGCAGGCAGATGTCTTGCTCAGCTGTGGCTTGGGGGGGCACTTTTTTCAGTGCCATTGTAACTTCAGTCACTAAGCAAACTGTTGTAAGTCGAGGACTACCTGTACTTCATCACTTTTTTCCTTTTTTGGGGGGGTCATCAAGTTTTTGACACCTTGCTAGGTGACTGATGGTACTCAGATGTTGCCATATCCTAAAAGTGGTACAATGGGTGAAAAGGTTGAAAAGCCCTGTCATAACAGATAACATACTCAACTAGCTAACTCACAGTTCAATAACAAAGACTCATCAGTTTGTCTACATATCAAGATATGAGAGCTAGATTTTTTGCCCCTACACAATATCTTGTGTTTCATAGTGAGGTAAAAGAAACAAGTAATAAAAGTACATTAAAATGAAGACAATAATGTCTCCACATCAGTTCTAAAACCTTCCTAACCTACTGATGTCATCATTGCTAATGGCTGTGTACGGGTTATAAGCAGGAATCACTCATAATAGAAAGTTTTTTTTATGACAGTCTTCGGTCAAGCTTTATTGATCATAAGTTCTATGTATCTGACTTCCATATATTTCCTAACCACTTTCCAAGGAAGGGGAAAACATAAAGTAATTGGAGGCTTTTTAAAATAGTCACTCAAAGATTAAGTCACAAAATAAAATTACAGTGTGCTTTAAGCATGTTTTTTTAATCATCCAAAGGAGGCCCTATTCATGTTATGAGATTAACATAAACCATGACATGAACATTGCACTATACCAAAGACAATAACAAACCACATTGCCTAATGAAGGGTGAATTCAGCCAAAGCCTCTCCTGGTATTCATGAAACAACCTCTTTTACCTAATAGGTTCTTGTTCACAGATATGAAGTTACATCAGTACAAATGTTGATAATTGGCATGAGGATATTGATCTTTTTTCATCCAGAACTACTAGCTCTCCCTTTATGGTAAAGTTACCTTGACATAATCTTACAAGGCTGAAAGTACATTTCCCCTCCTTCACCTTTACAGTCCAAGAAACTAGACAGTCCTTTCTGAGACATTTAACACAGACACACACACACACACACACACACACACACACACACACACACACACAGAGGGTCTTCCTCTTCTCTTAAGGTCATTCCCACATATTATTACACAGCCTGACCATCTGCACTAAAACCATTTTACAGATGTAAACTATAATGACATCCACTGCATTAGACCTGAATCTGCTCCAATTAGCGTTAAGCCTAAAAAGGAAAGAAGCCACATGAGCCTTTGTCCATGAAAAACAATCTCTCTCCCGAGCAATTTTGACAGAAAAGTAGCTCAGGGAGAAAGGGTTAGGGCTTAAGGGTTCTTACCAATTTCCAGTCAAAATAGTTATTATTTCAGAAAATTACATTCAGGAAACAGTCGGTATCATTGATCCATTCATTTCTCAGAATCTAATTTAGTCTGGTCATAAAAAATGCACACTCTGTTGAACTCCCTTCTAAATTTAAGAAATGGGGCAAGGGGACACCATCAAGATAACAAAATTCAAATTTGGCTTAGTGCAGCCAATGAGTCAGTTCATTGTGAGCCTCAGGCCTGGGTTTTATAACTAAGATGGAGTTCGATTTGGCGTTTTCAACTTTGACAATTTTGTTGCCATTGTTCTTTCCACTGCTAAAGATAAAGATGTTAAGATAAACCCCTCACGGTCTTAATAAGTGCATAAATGTTTGAATAAAAACATGAATCAGCTAATATTATTTTAGACAAGGCCAGATTAGGCCAGACGTCCTATGAACAGCACAAAATGGTGTCCCTTGACAAAAGCAAAATTCACATGCCATGAAACAAATATATCTGATGACACTTTCAAACCGCTTTTTAACTTTAGTCACTCACCATGCCAATGTTTTTAACATTGCAGATTAAAGCTGAACAGGGCAGATAAGGACAATTATTAAAAAAAAATATTGATTAAAGTCAAGCAGCAGTCAAAAAACAAGAGGAATGATAGCTAGGGGAAAAACATTCTGTGGCTCCCTTTCATTGGTGATTTAAGGATGTGCTTATATTGCTTAATGGTTAATCCAGGACTGTTTTTGAGCTAAGAAGATAATTCCTCCAGAATATTCAGATATTGATATCTGTATTCACAATGTGGCACCATAGTGGCGCAGTGGTTAGAATGCAGTATTACAGGCAAACTCTGCCCACAGTCAGGAGTTCGATCCTGATGGGACTTGAGGTTGACTCAGCCTTCCATCCTTCCAAGGTAAGTAAAACAAGGACCCAGATGGTTCAGGGCAATATGCTGATGTTGTAAACCGTTCAGAGTGTGCTGTAAAGCACTACAGAGTGGTATATAATTCTAAGTGCTATTGTTATGTAAATGACCATTACAGTTTCCCAAATGTGATAATCATTACAGGATCTCTCTGTAAAATTTCACAAGTTAAAAAAAACCTTTTTTGTGCTTTTGAGTCAGTGTTGACTCCTGGCGACTGCCTGGATGAATATCTGCAGTTCCTTGGCAAGGTTTTACAGAAGTGATTTGCCACCATCTCTCCTAGGACTAAGATAGATGGAGTGTTGCAAAGTCACTCAGCTGGCTTTGACTAGAACCTATGGTCTGTCACTTTTTAGCCTTGTACCTTAACTACTACACAAAAGTGGTTCTTTAAATTAGCAGAACCCCCAATCTTGTAATTTGAGTTGGGTGATTAGACCCTAAGCTCTAGAACAGGGGTGTCAAACTGCCAGCCCACAGGCCAGTTTCATCATACCGAAGCCGCACCCACCCCATTGCCGACAATGCAAAAAGAGTTGTGATACGTCGCGACACATCACGTGACGTGGTGAGTTTGACACTTGTGCTCTAGAACAATTGAGTAATATGAATTCCAATCCCCTTGAATATTACCCTTTGTGGCCAATGAAGCAGCATATTAGTTGTAGTTCAACAGCCCCTGAAAGGCTGTGCATAGTTCTAAAGCAGAAGTAGGGAATAATTCCCCCCCCCCCATATTTCATCTGCAATCTATGTTTCTGATGTGTTTGGCTATCATATTGCCTCTCATGATTTCTTCATGATTTCCAGGCTAAGTATATCCAGTCCTTTCAATCTTTCCATGTACTGTAGTACACATATCTGGCATCTCATCACCTACTACTTTGTCACCTACTTCCTGATTATATTCACTAAAATATAGCACACCAAAGGCCTAACCAAAAGAGAACAGATTGCTCCCATTAGGTCTCATAATTGAGACAAAAATCCCTCCTCACCTCATAAATTTATTTGTATGTCACATCGTCCTAAAGTAACAATAAAAAAGGGATTAATGTGTACCACCATTAATTTATCATTAAGAAAATTTATATGGCTGCCCAACTCACGGTGACTACAGGCAGTTTACGCATAGACCTAGCTCAGAGAATCTGACTCCGGAAAAATAATGCAAACAAAAGTGAGCATAAACATTTAAAAATTAAATAAGCTACAACAACCTTGTAGAACTAAGACACTTTACAAAGCTGCAGGAGGAAGAGAAACCTATATTCATGTATCACACTTAACTATGGATGACAATGGCCCATGAAATACTGTAAGCCACAATGAGCTAGATCAGGGGTCTTCAAACTTGGCCCTTTTATGGCTTGTGGACTTCAACTCCCAGGATTCTTCAGCCAGTGTGGCCTGCAATCTAAAATCAATATGAATTAAATATTTCTTAGGGAAGCAATCGAAGATAAAGCAGCCTCTCTTCCCCTACAGTTGAGCAAAGAAACTGCAGTACAGATAGTCCTTGACTTACAACCACGGTTGAACCCAGCATTTATGTTGCTAAGCGAGACATTTGTTAAGTGAGTTTTGCCCCATTTTACCTTTCTTACAGAGTTAAGCGAATCACTGCAGTTGTTAGTCACATGGTTAAGTGACTCTCCCTTCCCCAGTTGCAAAAGATAAATCACATGACTCCAAGACACTGCAACCATCATAAATATGAACCAGTTGCCAAGCATTTTAATTTTGATCACATGACTAGGGAGCCGCTGCAACAAACGGACAAATATCACTTTTTTCGGTTCCATTGCAACTTTTTTTTAAAATTTTTTTTAATTCCATTTATATCCCGCCCTTCTCCGAAGACTCAGGGCAGCTTACAAGCTTAGCAGTAGCCTCCATTCTATGTATATGCCTGCTTATTAGGGCTTTCACACCCCTCCCGAGCGGCATTATTACAAAGTCAGCTTAATTGCCCCCAACAATCTGGGTCCTCATTTTACCTACCTCGGAAGGATGGAAGGCTGAGTCAACCTTGAGCCTGGTGGGATGCGAACCTGCACTAATTGCAGGCAGCTGGTGTTACTTAAGGAGGCATTAGCCCACTGCTCCACCAAGGCTCTTGAACAGTCACTAAATGAACTGTTGTAAATCGAGGACTACCTTTACTTCAGACCAGCCTAATAGGTCTCCAGCCGCTTAATCTACATCCCGATCCCTGCAGTTTCCATCACTCCCTTTTTAATAGGCTCTTGGAACGGTGAGAATTGCGGTGGGAAAAAAAAAATGGACGGCGAACGTTTAAGGCTGCAAAAATGGCTTAAACTTTCCACACACACCCCCCGGCCCACCGACGGGTCACGGCATTTACCGGGTATTCTGCTAAAGAAACGCTATCGTGCTTCCACCTCGAAGCGAATTCGCAGCAAAGCGTGTATCCGCAGAAACGGGGGGAAACACATCAATCCGTTTGAAAGCCAGCGCTGCTTCCGCGTCTAAGGCCGTCCGGCTTCCCGGAAGCGCAGCAAGGCTGCAAGCACGCGAGAACGAGACAAGAAACGCCGCAGGGGTCTTCAAACTTGGCCCTTTTATGACTTGTGGACTTCAACTCCCAGAATTCCTCAGCCAGCATGGCTGGCTGAGGAATTCTGGGAGTTGAAGTCCACAAGTCATAAAAGGGCCAAGTTTGAAGACCCCCCCCCTGAGAAACGGGGTCTGGGACCGGAGAAGTTCTTAATTTTGCTGCTTCTGATTCTTTCGCTCGTGGTGTGTATCAATAAGCAACACGTACACAATTCGTCTTATAACTCCCCAAGCCGAGGCAAAAAAAGTAAACGGGAACAGGGGCGTGGGGTTAGCCACCTTGGGAAAGCAGAAGGTCGAGATGCTGCTTTAAAACGTACGACTAAAACGTGTGCCGTAATGCCTCCCCAAGGAATTAGGGAACTACTAGTGAAAAGGGTCTTTATCTCTGAAGATGGAAATAAGGGGAAGAAAGTCCCTATTCTGGCCATCTAGGTTGCGGGCAAAAGGGAAGGGAGGAAGGAAGCGAGAATACTTTTTCTAAGGTACGTAGAAGGAGAGCGCCCTTTATCCTACAATATTGGTTTCTACTTGCTTAATATTTTGAGAAGGTTTTTAAAGCCCATATGGAATCAAAGATAGTATTAGGACAGATGGCACTTTGAAGCAAATATCTGTAGAATGCCCATCTTAAAAGATGAGGCTTTGATTTGATGTTCATTTAGTACTTCACTCATGCCATCGTTCACTCCCTAGAGCAGGGGTCTCCAACCTTGGCAACTTTAAGACTTGTGGACTTCAGCTCCCAGAATTCCTCAGCCAGTGAAACTGGTTAAGGAATTCTGGGAGTTGAAGTCCACAAGTCTTAAACTTGCCAAGGTTGGGGATCTCTGCCCTAGAGCAGGAGTCTTCAAACTTGGCCCTTTCATGACTTGTGGACTTCAATGCCCAGAATTCCTCAGCCAGCATGCCTGGCTGAAGAATTCTGGGAGTTGAAGTCCACAAATCATAAAGTGACTAAGATTGGGGACCTCTGCCCTAGAGACTAAAATGGACAATGTGAAATTTGAGCGGGCCCCGAACAAGGAGTATATATCAGAGGTGGTGACCCTTTGAGAGCTGTATGCAACGAAATTTCATTTTGATTTATGCCGATTGGTGTACATTCAAAGTGACAATAAAGTTGTTGTTATTATTATTATTATTATTATTATTATTATTATTATTATTATTATTATTATTATTATTATGTAGACATGGATCTGTCATTTTTTTTCCAGAGGACCAAAAAAAGAGTCATGTATTCAAACCACCATCTACTGCTTTAGTGCTATAATTCCTACAATGGCCGATCTGGTATCTTAGGAAATTAAAGAGCAATAATCTCTTCAATCTACTGTCTTTAGTCTATTATTAATTCTTAAGTATAATTAGAAGAAATATAGAGCCAAAACATTACACACAGACAGATTTCCTGTGCTGTTTGTCAAAAAGTTACTCTACATGCACAGTATAACGTTTGGGTGGTAGAGTCTGGTAACATTTTTAAAAATTGGTGAATTTTGTTTGAAAAGCCTTTTAACAGGGTTGAAAAGGTGCTATCAGACTCCTTATGACTTTTGGTTACTGTAGTAGGCTAATGCATCTCCTTTCCTGCAGTGTTTACATATAACATTCCTATCACATAGATACTGGTAGTAGTGTTAAAATATAAAGGTACTGGCTTTCTTGTGCATTCAAGGTGTTTTGTAGATACTCAGTGGAAGCAAAGGTAACTGCAGTAAACTATACAGTATCATCAAGATAATGTACTACAAGCAAATAAAATTCAATAGTCATGTATAAACCAAGGAAGTTTTGAATATTGTTCTGCTCTGAAAAACAAAAAATGGTTATGAACCCTTTTAACATTAATATTGACTTTATATAAGGATCCAAAAGCAAGCATGGAATATTAATATTTGGCATATAGAACAATATATTACTTATCTTTTTTTAATCCAATATCACACAAAGATTTTCACACTAGCAGCATTACCACTGCATTACTTTAAAGTATCTTAAAAAGGCAGGATATGATTGGGCATTTTATTGCCTAAAAATTATTCTAGCCAGATTAACTTCATTTCAGGAGATGATACACCTCCCTATACTCAACAGTATTTTCATTTGTAGGTTTCCTTTTGGCATCTGTTTCCTCCTTCTGGGAATATAATATTGGATGGATCTTTTGTGTAATTTATGTCAAACTGAATACAATAGTAGATAAAAGACAAAACTACTTTAAATAATTTCAAAATTAATAATCATGATAATATTTACTATTTTGCTTGAGAAGTCTTCTTTATCAAAAAATGAATTTGTATGTTGATAAACATGACATATTAACAGTCCCTTACTGTAAAAGGGGTCAGGGGAGGGGTTGTCCTGATAAATTCTCTTAGTGAACCTCAATACTTGAAAAATCCCATTAATAGATTCCAAATAGTGGTGATAAAAGCACATGCCTCTCTAATACACACAGAATCATATTAATAGTCCTATGGATTTTGGCCCCAAATTTGGCAGTAAAAGGACATTTTTAATTGCTTTTTCAACTCAGTTCTCTGAGGTGTACAGTTTTGGAGGTTAGTATTAATCTCAGTTTAATAGTATAGGAACCTGATTTTACATTATTCAACTATAGCTCTACTGGCTGACCAGGACAGGGTGCCCCAGCTCATTATGTAAAGGCCATGCAAATAATGAGTTTCTTCAACTTTGTTAAAAGGGATTCGTGATTTAGAATTAATTACAGTTAATTCCACCAAAATCTCCAATATGGTGTCCCTTGGTCCTGCATGTCCCATCTATATTCTGAATGCTTTTCTTCCCTTACCTCTCCTTAACTTTAGCCATGATATATCCACCAACCTGCTCCTCCCAATTTTCCCAGACCCTTCTTTTCTACTCAAGAGGACATCAGAGAGGAAAGGAAGATGTTTGATATTCATAGGAGGATATGTGAGCCAATTGGGATATGCTGTGGATAATGTAATATGACGAGCTACATGTTCAACCAGCCTATAACTCCCCATCTTCTCAGGATTTTCCCTATTTTCCCTTGACCACTACTAATGGCTATGGTAGAAAGGTATTATACTTTTAAGGCTCATTGTTAGCAGATGCCTCTTAGCTGAATAAACGTGATTTAAGTTCTACACATTGACTGCATCCCTTTTGGCAATTATTTTAATCTGTATCGTTGCTGTGTATGATTGGCTATCTTCCTGTGAGTAAAAGGACTTGTCTGCAGTTTGAAGTCACTTGATAGTGGACCTTTAACCTAAGGCAAAGCCACAGGGTGGTGCTGGTCTGAAAGTAATTGGTGACCAGAAACTAATTGTTATTAGTGGACTAGCATATGCTATATCATTAATGAGTCATTAGGAAATGCTGTAGAGAACTGATATAAGTGGCTCCAGAACTGATATAAGTGGCTGATATAAGTGTAGAGAACTGATATAAGAACTGATATAAGTGGCTCCACCTCTGCTCCGTGAGCTGCATTGGTTGCCAGTTGTCTTCCGGGTGAGATTCAAGGTACTGGTAATGGTATTCAAAGCCCTCCATGGCATGGGGCCGGAGTACCTTAGGGAACATCTGCTGCCGGCATCAAGCTCCCTGCGCCCTGTGCGTTCCCACAGAGAGGGCCTCCTCAGGGTGCCACCGATCAGAGAATGTCGATTGGTGGCCCCCAGGGGGAGATCCTTCTCTGTGGGCGCTCCGGAGCTGTGGAATCAGCTACCGGTAGAGCTCCGGATGGCGCCCGATCTTCGCTCCTTTCGTCGCGATCTCAAGACGTTTTTGTTTGTACAAGCCGGCCTAGCCTGATGGGGATTGGTGGGTTTTTTTATTTTTTGGTTTCTTAATTTTATCTTGGGGTTTTATAATTGTATACCAATTGTTTTAACTTGGGCAATCATTTAATCTCTTTTTAACGTTTGTATTTAGTATTTTACTCTGCCCTGTGAACCGCCCTGAGTCCTCAGGGAGAAGGGCGGTATAGAAATATTATTAAATTAAATTAAATTAAATTAAATTTCAGTTGCATATGATAGCTAGCAGGCCCAAGCCTTAGAATCAATCATTATATCTCTTAATTAAAATAGTTCAACAAAGTAAATAATTTGTACAGCATAATTTTGTCTCACTCTCCTGCAAAGTTTAAAAAATATCGCTATGCAACTTGTTCTAAAGATTGTGATAAGTGATATGTTTTGTTCACTGCAGTAATATAAAACAAGCTAAAGTACCAACAGTACTTATCTTCCTGTTTCAAAAGCAGCTTGTTTTTAGTGGAGAACTTCTACAACAGTAAAAATAAAGGCGTCCCTGCAGATTTTACTCCGTTAGTTGTTGCATGACAGCATGCTATCATGGAAGTGGTACCTATAATCTACTCACATTCACATGCTTTTGAACTGCTAGGTTGGCAAGGAACGGGCACTCACCCCATTGCATGGCGCTTGGGTTTCGAATCTGAGCTGCCAGCTTTCAAAGCTGACAAGCTCAGCTTCTTAACCACTGAGCCACCAGTGTGTAGTGTTGAATGAACTGGTTATCCAAGGCTATTTCAGGTAAGTTGAAAATCTATACAAATAAGGCATTTCCCACTGTGCTACACCTCACGGTTCTCCTGTTTTCCTTTCGCAACCATCCTAGAAAAGAATTCAGACTGAATGACAGCTTGGCAGCTCTTAAGGTTATAAATTGCTGCTGATGTAAAACTTCATCTTGTGCCAGAAATAAATGTGTCAGTTGTTCCTGGCTCCTCCCACTTTGCTTTCACTTATATTAAAGAGCATTTCTAATCAAAGTTTAACTTTGAGCGAAGCAGTTAATGACAGAGTAATAATCTTGGCTAAATCAATAGATCTCTAGATCAGCAGTCAGCCATATAATATCTGCCTGTCTGAGAGTTTGAGCTTGCACTGTAAGACTTCAACGTTTTAAACATTTACAGTAATCTGCTTGAGTGCTTCCTGTTTCAGGCACATATTGTGAAAATCTCTCAAATATGAACTCTGAATATCCTTTGCTGTAAAACAGTGTTTCTACCCTGATTGCAAAATCTAAACAACATCAACCATTATTTGTATTGAAAACTGGGGCAATAGTTTTTGGGCGAACAAGCAGGAAATAGATCCAAACAAAGTGAAACATGAGTAAGGCCTAATAAATAGAAACAGTCTTGAAATATGAAATATAATAAAAAAATTTAAAAAGAACTACAGCAGTGTAGCTGGAGGAAAAACTATCTTGATCTTTCAAGGGCTGTTGATAACAATCACAGAAGCCTTCTGGATAAACTAGGGACGGGGAGTTGGCGGAGATGCTGTGTTAGTAGTTTTTTCGTGGTGGCTGATTCCAGTCAGTGTTGACGGGGAAGAGGACTGTGGCTCCTTACTTATGGGGTGGTGCAGGGCTTAATACCCTTGCCCTTTTTGTTTAATATCTACATGAAACCTCTGTAAAAGATCACCTGCTGGTTTATTTATTAAAATTTATATGGCTGCCCATCTCACAGAAAGTGACTCTGGATGGCATACAACAATCCAATAAAATTGTAAATAAAGAAAATCATTACCTGAAACCAGTCTGGAATCATTGTAATTGTACATCTTAACCCTGGGCTGTGAAAGTTTTGTCCCAGTGTCTGGAAGCTGTGTAGGTCTGGATAGGGACAGACTTGGACAATCCTGATTAGAACAAGTGGTTATAGATATTTGGCTCTTCCCTATCCTGTGGACTTCCCATATCTAATATCTAATGGGATAGCACTATCCTATTTGAGACTGGTGTGTAACCTAGTAGTCTCCTTGGATTCATAGTTCCTATTTGAAGAGCAGGTGGCAGCTGTAGCCAAGAGGACCTTTCAACAGATTCATCTGGTCTGCCAACTGCATCTCTTCCTAGGTTAGAAAGACATTCAGATGGTCACTCATGCCTTAGTGATGTCATAATTGGACTCTTGCAATGTGTTCTAGATTGGACGGACCTTGAAGACCACCCTGAAGTTATAGCTGGCCTAGAATGTGGGAGCAGAGAAGTAATGGCCATGCAGCAGTATCCACAGATGACATCAGTCGGCTTCCAGATACAATTCAAAGTACAGATTATCACCTACAAAGCCCTTATGACATAAAGCCGGGCTATTGGAAGGACTATCTATCTCTTGACAGCTTCTACCTGACCTGTAAAACCAGAGAGTAGGCACATTCCAAGTCCTTTTGATCAAACAGTGGTATTTATCATGACTTAGGAACTGCATCTTCTCTGGTGCAGTGCCAGCCCCCTGGGACTACATTCCCACAAGATCTGTACATTTCCCACCATGATGATGTTCATAAAAATCACTGAAGACCTGGTTATTTCCCCAGGCCTTGGCGTACAATGGGTGACAATTTTTGTTTGTTACATGTAGTTTTCTTTTAGAAGCGTACACCTTCATTGAAAGCTGCCCAGAATTGGGTAAAGTTGGGCAGCCTCTATGTTGTATAAAATAAATAGTCTGCATGCTAGCTTAAAGCAGAACAACTCCGTGAGATCAAAACTGACTTTATGCCATTGTGGGTGGCAGTCACAATACAACCTTAATGGTTGGTTGCAATCTTTGAAACAGCTGTTACATTTTTACAGATGTGTGCTATCAAAACATGTTTTGCCCAAATGGTTGAATGAACCTAGATGGTTGTTTATATTGCCAAAAATACTGACCTTTTTAAGATAATAAACAATTGTGGAAATCAAGTGATGTAAGTGGGAATCTGGGTGGGGTGTCATTAGGACACTAGGTGTTTATTAGCCCAGTATATTTATTACTAGAGATAGAATTGCAACTCGTTCTTCTGTCTTGAAGTCAACTGAATGACTGAGGCTTGTCAATGAATAAGCTGATTCCAGACACAGAAGTCTTCTGTCAGCTATAGAGTTCACTCACCAGAAAAACCTATTTGCTTTATAGCTGCTGCCTAACTATTTCACCACTGTCTGAGGACTTTTTCCTGAATAATGTTTGGCACTTATATAAATGAAAATAGGATGTGGTTTCATGGGCCTCCAGCACAGGGTACCTCTTATTACTTTTAGCTTAAAACAAATTCTCTGAAGTTCTGTAGCCATGCAGTGAAAAATAATATTTTCCCAGGCTTGAAAATTGATGTTGCTGGCACTGATATGTAAATGAAGTTACTTTCTCCACTGTGAATCCTTTGTACATGATTTGAATAATAATGTACTGCCATGTCTAATTTACAAAAATTCATTCTGTTAAATCTCTTGGAGTTACTGCAGAAAACACTCCAATATTCTGGACCATAGCCTTTTTTTTGTTTCTGTACAAATGTATGTAAAACCTGACCAAAAATGACCTGCCTATCATTTGAAATCCTGTTAGTTCTTTTGGTTATGAAAGACTTAGAAATTTGCAGCATTTGAGGAGCTCTATATACTCTCGACTGCTAAGGATATCCAGTGAAACCACCAGAGGAACATGAACTGGAATGGTTGAGCAGGCAGGTCTAGAGCAGGGGTCTTCAAACTTGGCCCTTTTATGACTTGTGGACTTCAACTCTCAGAATTCCTCAGCCAGTGTGCCTGACTGAGGAATTCTGGGAGTTGAACTCCACAAGTCATAAGAGGGTTAGGGTTTGAAGACCCCTGGTCTAGAGGAATGAGGGGATACTTCATCCTGCCACAGTTTTGCAAACATACAATTTTATGAAGACTCCTTTGTTAATATACGGGCTCTTGGATATATAGATCACCCACGTATTTTGATGAATGAAACAAAAAGGATGGATGCTGAAATCCTCCAGTTTTATGCATCATAATAAAGCTACTTATCTGAATTGTTCTGGATATATAATTGTGGATCGAGAGGGCTAAGAATGCTGAATCAGGGCAGGCAATGCTCCCATCTGCCGGTCACACCTACATAGCCAGCTGAAACTATTGGACAGAGGGTGTACTTTGTGCACAAGTCATTTCAGATTAATCAATAGACTTGTCTGTATTTGGAAACCCTTCAAAATTATCCCAGTGATTTGTTTGCTAAAACCATTTACAGTGTCCTAGGCAAAGTTTATACTGTAAGGTCTTTGCAAACAAAGATTAAATTAATAACATTGGTACTGTACCCAGACATAAACTGAATAACCATATGGATAGAGTCAAATCATTATGCACAGTAAATGGGTCATACATTAGGATTAAGAGCCGTGATGGCGTAGTGGTTAAAATGCAATATTGCAGGCTAAATCTGCCAACTGCCAGGAGTTCGATCCTGCCTGGCTGAAGGTTGGCTCAGCCTTCCATCCTTCCAAGGTGGGTAAAATGAGGAGCCAGATTGTTGGGGGCATTATACTGACTATAAACTGCTTAGAGAGGACTACAAAGCGATATATAAGTCTTGAGTATTATTGCTGTTGCTATTATAACGGTACCCTGAAAAAATGAGAAAGAGGAGGAGGAAGAAAAGTCAACCTGTTTTGAAGACAATGACATCTACTTTCATACTGTTGCTAAGAAAACTCCAAGGAAGTATCCATGTAGTCACCATGAGTCAGGAGTCAAGTCCAGAAACTACTTATTTAAGGTGTATGACGCGGTGGCTCAGTGGGTTAGGATGCTGAGCTTGTTGATCAGAAGGTCGGCAGTTTGGCGGGTCGAATCCCGAGTGCCGCGTAACAGAGTGAGCGCCTGTTACTCGTCCCAGCTTCTGCCAACCTAGCAGTTCGAAAGCACGTAAAAATGCAAGTAGAAAAATAGGGACCACTACGGTGGGAAGGTAACAGCGTTCCGTGCGCCTTTGGCGTCTAGTCATGCCGGCCACATGAACACGGAGACGTCCTCGGACAAGCGCTGGCTTTGAAACGGAGATGAGCACCGGCCCCTAGAGTCAGAAACGACTAGCACGCATGTGCAGGGGAACCTTTACCTTTACCTTTACAATATCTATCAAGGACAGCCACGGGAAAACCAGCACTTCTCATCAAAAAGCATACCTTTACGGGGGCATGGAGAACAATTAGTAAAGTAAAACATTCTATAAAATAGTGGAGGCATTGGAACACGCCAAATTATGGTAGTCCTCTCAGGTTGACTCAGCCTTCCATCCTTCCGAGGTAGGTAAAATGAGGACCCAGATTGTTGGGGGCAATAAGCTGACTTTGTAATAATGCCGCTTGGGGGGGGAGGGAAAGCCCTAATAAGCAGGCATATACATAAAATGAAGGCTATTGCTAAGCACATTGATTTGTGCTTTAAATTGTAAGCCGCCCTGAGTCTTCGGAGAAGGGCGGGATATAAATGGGATTAAAAAAAAATTGTCTCAAAAGCTAACAGCTGGGTATTGTTGAGTTGAAATTTATAGCAAATATGGCCAAAATTGGAAAACAGCCCTGCCAAGGTGGGGAGTGGGCTGTTTCTAAAATACAGCATTTTCATGGTTGAGGGCTTTCCCATGCACCAGGCAAAGCCTGGGACCTTTGAATCCACCCTGTTATATTTTTATGATTCAGACTACCTTCCCTTCCCTTCATAAATGTAATCTATTTATTTGTATGTTAATGTTTCAACAAATCACATGTTGATTCAGAGCGAAACTCAGATACAATTGCTATAACACCTCACAGTATTATTAATGCGTGAATTGTAAGTACCGTTCGTGTCCAATGAACAAATTAAGAATCCAGTATCAATTGTATCAACACAATCCCCAGGACAAGGAGAATAGTTCATATTTAAAAGTTACGCTAAAGTTTCTCACCTGCATCAAAATAAAAACAAGTGATCCTTTTTGCCCCCTTGCAACTGGGAAGACCATAGCCTTGACTATACGCACTTTTGTTGACAGGGTGATGTCTCTGCTTTTTAGTGTGCTGTCTAGATTTGCCATGGCTTTCCTCCCGAGGAGCAAGCGTCTTTTAATTTCTTGGCTACAGTCCCCATCTGCAGTGATCTTGGAGCCCAGGAAAATAAAATCTGTCACTACCTCCATTTCTTCCCCATCTATTTGCCAGGAATTGAGAGGGCCGGATGCCATGATTCCTAGAGCTGGGGATAGGGAAAAGCAAGAGGTAACCTTATTGTCACAGACAAGAAAAAAAGACTTGAACTGTTTTCCAGGTGGTTCTGACCTGGAATACAGAATTCTATACACCAGTGTATAAGACCATATTGATTTTGAAACAACCCATTATGATCAAAATAGTTTTTTGAGCCAAAATAGGTTTTTTCAACCATTCAGGAACTATTCCACAGGTCTGCAACCTGCGGCTCCGGGGCCGCATGGGGCTCTTTCAGCCGTCTCCTGCGGCTCCCAGTCCTTTGCCATGTGCAGTCCAAAAAAAAAAAAATGGGACTAAAAAAGTTCAACCAATCAATTCAAATATGCAGGGTAGGTGCGTATCTCGCCTTGCCTCCACTCTTCAGTCAAACCCTGTTCTGCGCATGCACGCATGTATGCAGATGCGCACACATTTTTTGTGGCTCCCACTTTTTCCTTTTGTGAGGGAACCGGTTCCGAGTGGCTCTTTCACTGTTTCAGGTTGCTGACCCCTGAACTATTCTGAACTTGAAATCCAGATACTGTCAACTTGGTATGCCTCTAAATAGTCAGAAGACCCTATTTCAAATGAATTACAAATGTTTCAGGCTTAAAACTATTTAAAATGTCTGCTCCTTTCTGCTTATTTGTGTTTTCATTAATTGCTAAATGTAAACCCGCATCATTATTTCTGTATCTCCTTTTCTGCCAGATCTAAACATGATCTAATATTCAATCAGATCTGAGTGCCAAAGAGAAGATATTTTTTACACAATTGCTGTGGGCATCATGAAAAAAAGAGGATAATCGGCAATGATGTAATTTGTTGTTTGCCTTGGTTACACATCAATTATCACATAGGTTCTTGAGGGCAACTGACACTCCCAGGATGCAACTGACTCTCAGTAATAAGTAAAACAACCAGTTTGTTCCCTTTAACGATGTAGAAGATGATTGTATTATGTACGTACAGGATTGTTAGTTTTCCTCATAGCTCTTCTTTAGGGCAATTTGGAACAGCAAAATACCTGCTGTTCTAAAGAAACTGTCTGTAATAGAAGGCTCTAGCGTGTGCATCACAACAAGGAAATACCAAGGTGTACTCTTCACCACTAATTGCTCCGGACCTCTAGCATTATTATTTCTTTTTAAAGAATTCTTTATCGAGATTTTACCTATTGACCACGAGTGTACCTGAGGCTGGCCATTATAAACACCTTGCTGATGCTGTTCTCTGGCAGATGTTAAATATATACATACTAATGTATGGTGATAACAAATGATTTTGATTTAATGTTGACTAGAGACCAGTGCAACAGATGAGTAGCTGCTTCTCTTCCCAGTCATCTGCCTCCAAATTTCACCTCTCATCTGCCGATTGAGGCTCTTTAGGAGCTGCTGTAAACTATCCTGTGAAGGATCTGTGAAGACCTACAATACAGAAGGAAGATCTGATGCTTCAAATGGACTGTTTTGCCGTTTCAATATTACCAATATTGTCTTACAGTACCAGGAGACTGTCAGCTAAAGCAGTCAAAGCTAACACTTGCCAAGCTTTTAAATTTCAACACACTGACAAATTCTTGAATCTTAATACAATTTTGAATGGTTCTTCTCTCCATTCTTTATGGGTTGGAATAAACATTTTCACAGCTGTGTAACAGAGAAAACTGTACAGCAATACATGGAGCAAAAACAAGAATTGCCAAATGGAAAAATAACAGAGATACTAACTTCGTTTATTTTCTTCTGCTACGGAGGCTAGGTTTACATTTTGTAGCTTCTTTTTTTTAAAAGCAAGCTAGATTAAGAATCCCTACAGTTCCTCTCTCACAGAGAGAGAGAGAGAGAGAGACAGAGACAGAGACAGAGAGAGAGACAAGAGAGAGAGACAGACACACACACACAGAGGTCTGGGAGATTAGCCAAGAACTGTGCTATTAGTAAAGGGAAATCATGTGATTGTGTTTTGAATGGATTTCCATTTTAATTTTCAGCTGCAGTTGTACAGAATGAATGGTAAGAACTAACCAGTAAGCTGCTGTTGTTTTATGGATGATCTTCTATCCCATAGTCTTTTTCTACCTAATTGATTGTTGTAATCTCAGATTTGTGATTCTATAGTCATCACGATTACAAGAACTCTTGTAATTTTTCTTTAGCCCACTGAAGTAATTGGCCAGGAGGTATAGCTTCTGAAAACACTTTAAGCTTTCAAGGAAAACCAGTTGTACTGGTCAGAATCAAATTAAAACAAATAAAATCAAGTACAGGCAGCACAAAGACTTACACACAAGCAAGGTACAACTGTGAGGATGTGGGTGTAATGAATCATACCAAGAGTGGGCAGTTGGAGTTCTTTGCAAAAGATTGAGAAAAACAGATCCCACAAATCTGTTGAAAATGTCTTTTATAGAGAGGGCACAGGAAAATATTGTCTGAATAGGTAGCCAAGTCCTATTGAACTGGTTGATAAGATCTACATCATATTTAACACTATTTCTTGGAGGGGACAGTATATGGCCTACTGTGTGTTTAATTATTATTAAAGGCTATCTACCTCCAAATGATTCCAAAAGGCTTACATAGTCATGAATAATAACATACAATATTATAAAAATCAAAAGCTCAGCATATACCAATAGTCCTCAGCTTACAGGCACAGCTGGGACCAGAATTTCCTGTGCTAAACAAGCAGTTGTTAAAAGTGAGTTGTGCTATCTTTTCTGCCACAGTTGTTAAGTGATTCATATGGTTGTTAGGTGAATCTGGCTGCCCAAATTGACTTTACTGGTTGGAAAAGAAGGTCTCAAATGGTGGACACATGAACCCAGGATGCTGCAGTCATCCCAAATTTTAATCAGTGATCACAGAACTACTGTAAAAGTTGTAAGTGCAAGAACTGGTCATGTCACTTTTTTCAATGCCATTGTAATTTCAAATAGTTACTAAACAAATGATTGTAAATCAAGGGTTACCTCTATACAGACACACAAACACACATACACACTAAACAAGTAGAGGCTAAGCAAGTCATCCTACTTTCCAGGGCTGGGAGCAAAGCCAAGTTCTTAAACACTGAACATCTTGAGGATGGGAGCCACACACATGTTTGTGGAGATACAACTCCCTTTAACCTTCACCATTGCCCCTAGTCTACTTCAAAATTAGGATTTAGCAACATCTCAATGGCCACATAGTCTAACCTTGCCCACAACTAAGGGTTCTTCTGTATTAATTCAGAACTGAATGTATGCTTCCATCTTCAATCTTTCGAGTAGCATATATAATTTCCATTGGTCAACCTGTGCTACTGGCTTTAAACACAATTATGTGAACTGTTCCTAAATGGAACATAAAAGTAATTACAAAATTGTCTCACCTTGGGCTCCAAAAATGTGTTGGGCTCCAAAAAAGTACAATAGCCCTACTGTCTGGTAATTCTGGGAATTTTAGCCCAACATATCTGAACAAGTTTTTATATGTGTTGTACAAATGTACTAACATTTAAATCAACTGGAATTTTGACTAAATGAAACAATCCAGCATGACAAGAACAAGAAGAAAGATCATTGTCTTCTATAAAGGGTCAACAAGTTACATTTTCATCATCTGTATTCCAAGGATAGTCTTGTGTAATCCCATTTCCTAATGTCGTTATCTATGGCTAACAGTAGTGTCCAATTCTTCTAACTTGAGAAATTGCCAGATTTAAAATCCAAAACGACCTAAATTTACACTGATGCATATTAGCAGAAGAAAATCTTTTACACAGGCCAAATTGTCCAATTTTTTTTCCAAGGGAGCAATTTTTTCCCCAATCAAAGAATGAACAATAAAGATTAACTCTTACTTTCCTTTTTAATAGATTTGGGGAACAGAGAGTTTACTATGATGTTTATTAAACATTTGCTTATTGTTTATTTACTGCCGCTCTTATTCCACCAGAAAACATGCAACACTAATCAGAAATGAAAACCTCTCCAGGGTTACAGAAACTCCCAATGAATCGCCTCTGTTGATTACAGAGTTGCAATATGGCATTGAATTTCCTCTTAATCATGTGAGATATGCTCTCCTAAAAGTGGGATGTTTTTCCCTTCTGAATCCCAGAGAGGAGTCTTCTGTCCCAACAGATTCTTTATCTCTTATTCAAGAAATGCCTTGTTCTGTGCTCAGTTCTCCCTCATCGTGGCAGAATATCCCATAATATTCCATCTTAAATGTAGTCTTGACAAGAGTGTTTGGATGCCCTGATATGCCACCGTTAATGTGGATTTACAGTGGTAGTATTCACTGGGCCTGGAAGAGTTGAGGTTTTTTTTCAAGACTTAGTTTACACATTTTGCTTAAAACTAGCTTGAGATGTGAACATCTGTGTGCAGCTATGTATCTCTGCCCAGAACTGTGCAAAGTATATCCCGGGTAGATCAGTCTCTCCCCCACCCAGACCACGTTGAAAAAGATAGGCAGTGCCAGCTTAAACAAACAAGAGGTGCACCTTTATAGAAGCAGCCAGACTTGTTCAAATTGCCAGCTGTAGTTCAGCGAAGGCACTTGCCAAGTCCAAGTTGGAGCAAGGTCATTGGCAGTTTATGCAGGCTGAGCCAAAAATTGCCCAAAGCATAACATTTGCGTCAGAGCAGGGAAGTTCCTTTGCCAACAATATTTCAAGAACTGCCAGCTGACAACACTTCTGATCTTGTATTCGTCTTCTTTTCTCTGTCCTGGATTTGACTGCAGCTTTTTGCTCTCGTGCAAACCACAGCTACTCCTATCTTATGATAATGTTCCATCAAGTCACTGATGACTCTTAGTGACAATATAAATAGACCTTCTTCTAAGAGGATCTGTCCTCAATCTGCCCTTTAGGTCTTCCAACAGTGAAGCCATCCTTTCTGTAATTTGAGTCCACCCACCTTAGTGCTGGTTGTTGTTTTCTCTTTCCTAGGACAGGTACAGGTGAAACTCGAAAAATTAGAATATTGTGCAAAAGTTCATTTATTTCAGTAATGCAACTTAAAAGGGACAACTAATATATGAGATAGACTCATTACATGCAAAGCAAGATAGTTCAAGCCTTGATTTGTCATAATTGTGATGATTATGGCATACAGCTCATGAAAACCCCAAATCCACAATCTCAGAAAATTAGAATATTGTGAAAAGGTGCAATATTCTAGACTCAAAGTGTCCCACTCTAATCAGCTAATTAAGCTATAACACCTGCAAAGGGTTCCTCAGCCTTTAAATGGTCTCTCAGTCTGGTTCAGTAGGAATCACAATCATGGGGAAGACTGCTGACCTGACAGTTGTGCAGAAAACCATCATTGACACCCTCCATAAGGAGGGAAAGCCTCAAAAGGTAATTGCAAAAAAAGTTGGATGTTCCCAAAGTGCTGTATCAAAGCACATTAATAGAAAGTTATGTGGAAGGGAAAGGTGTGGAAGAAAAAGGTGCACAAGCAGCAGGGATGACCGCAGCCTGGAGAGGATTGTCAGGAAAAGGCCATTCAAAAGTGTTGGGGACTTTCACAAGGAGTGGACCGAGGCTGGAGTCAGTGCATCAAGAGTAACCACACACAGACGGATCCTGGACATGGGCTTCAAATGTCGTATTCCTCTTGTCAAGCCGCTCCTGAACAACAAACAACGTCAGAAGTGTCTTACCTGGGCTAAAGAAAAACAGACCTGGTCTGTTGCTCAGTGGTCCAAAGTCCTCTTTTCTGATGAGAGCAACTTTTGCATCTCATTTGGAAACCAAGGACCCAGAGTCTGGAGGAAGAATGGAGAGGCACACACTGCAAGATGCTTGAAGTCCAGTGTGAAGTTTCCACAGTCTATGTTGATTTAGGGAGCCATGTCATCGGCTGGTGTTGGTCCACTGTGCTTCATTAAGTCCAGGGTCAACGCAGCCATCTACCAGGAGATTTTGGAGCACTTCATGCTTCCTTCCGCAGACAAGCTTTATGGGGATGCTGACTTCATTTTCCAGCAGGACTTGGCACCTGCCCACACTGCCAAAAGCACCAAAACCTGGTTCAATGACCGTGGGATTACTGTGTTTGATTGGCCAGCAAATTCGCCTGACCTGAACCCCATAGAGAATCTATGGGGCATTGCCAAGAGAAAGATGAGAGACATGAGACCGAACAATGCAGAAGAGCTGAAGGACGCTATTGAAGCATCCTGGTCTTCCATAACACTTCAGCAGTGCCACAGGCTGATAGCTTCCATGCCACACCGCATTGAGGCAGTAATTGCTGCAAAAGGGGCCCAAACCAAGTACTGAGTACATATGCATGCTTATACTTTCCAAAGGTCCAATATTGTTCTATGTACACTCCTTGTTTTATTGATTGCATGTAGTATTCTAATTTTCTGAGATTGTGGATTTGGGGTTTTCATGAGCTGTATGCCATAATCATCACAATTATGACAAATCATGGCTTGAACTATCTTGCTTTGCATGTAATGAGTCTATCTCATATATTAATTTCCCCTTTTAAGTTGCATTACTGAAATAAATGAACTTTTGCACAATATTCTAATTTTTCGAGTTTCACCTGTAGTTCTCAACTTATGGCCAGAAATGGGACCAGAATTTACATTGCTAAGCAAGGTGCCTGATTTTATGATTTTTCTTTGCCAGGGTTGTTAAGTGAACCACACAATCATCAAATCCAACTTTCTCCACTGAGTTTGCTTCTCGAAAGCCGGGAAGATGATAAATGGTGATCATGTGTCCCTGGGATGCCATAACCATCAAAAATGCATGCCGGTTGCCAGGCACCCAATTTTGATCATGTGGCCATGGGGATGCTGCAACAGTTGAAGGTGCAAGGGCCTGTAAGTCAATTTTTTCAGTGCAGTTGTAATTTCAAATGGTCACTAAACGAACGGGTGTAAGGCAAGGACTACCTGTATTATAAAATTCGCAAGAGTACTAATCTGTATATAGTGTATCCAAAATGTGATAATTTGGGTCTGGTTATTTGTACTTCCAGTAAGAACTCTGAGTTGATTTGTTTGATGACTCATATTCCTACCTTATCCCCAACCCAAAAGAAATCTAAAGATCCTGTGACACAGTGGCTCAGTTATATGTTTATTCAGCCATAATGTTTCTTTGGTTTTGGCTTAAGCAGGCGGCTACTGTCACACATTATGTGAACACAAATGGGTGAGAAAAAAGCAAATAAAAAGACCTTGTTAAAAGAAGCAACTTGTGGAATCTTACAAAGCAACATATTTACTATGGTATAAATCTTCCTGAATTAAATCAGTTTCATCACATGCTGACCATTTGTAATGAAATGCTAAAGAGCAATGGTTTAGGATTAAAAATAATAGCAAAGATTCCAAAGATGATGTAAGAATGTTGATTTGATTTTGTTTTTGTTGTCCAAGAGATTTATGGCTGCCAACAACAATTCCATATTCTTTTGTAATTAGTGAAGGCATTTTGAACGTGGAGCTTTTGGCTGTGGAGTGAAATTTACCCATTCATAATTTTAATACCATTGAGGGCTAGTGGGAATAAAGCACTAGTTTACTGAAATTCATTGCATTTTTTTCTTGCCTGGAAGATACTCCATACTTTTTGTGGGCAAAGACAGAGTATGAACATAATGAACCACTAAACTACAGCCACTCATCATTTTTATTTCCTATAAAAGCCTATAAAGCTGATTTGGGGACCAGAGATGTTCTTAGGAATAAATACCACCTTGAATGGTGGTGTTCTGTTTTGCAGTACAGCAGCTTTTTTTTTTTTTGAGGATGACGATGGTGATGTGTGTTTTTTTTAAAAAAAATACAGAAATCTAATAAAGGCAGATAGCCTAGCTCATGTCAAGGTGATATCCATTATCATATTGGTGGTCAAAACTACACCAGGATTCCAGATTCTATTCTAAGAGCCAATTCCTTCTTGGTAGTCTTCATTAATACTGCCACCTTCAATATTTATGTGTTTCTGATCCACTAAATGAATCAGTTTTTACTTTTTATGATAGAAGGTTGTTTCTAAAAGACTGTATTGGTGTACTTGTTTTTATGGACAGGTTACCCCTTTTATTCTGAGTATCTTCCCTAGTGAGATCTATCTCCAGGTGACTACCCATTTCTCTTAGTTCAGAGCTGCTGCTTCAAGAACCTGGAACACAGAAGGGAGATATTACAAATCAGATAAATCTCAGCTGCTTTTTCCTGTTGCTTTACCAGGAATGGTAATTGGATCAGACCAACCCCCATCATTTCAGATTAAATATCTCCTTTTCGGCTGTGCAGTTTTTAATTAATTTTCCACAGTATTCATAATGTCTCTCTATTCATGTCCTTTAATTAATTAAAATCACTACTGAGATCATCAAAGATGCTCATCAGACAGATTAGACAAGAGCTTGTTTAAAGGGCACACTAAGTGCAAAATAGAAATCTTAAAATCAATATTTAAGGATAAAAAAATGAGAAGTTATATTTCAGAGAAACAAATGGTTCATATCCAGTTCTGATCTGGCAGTTCTGCTAGAAGATTAATAAAGTTGAAGACTAATGTGCGGTTTGGATATGAGCTGTGTAATATACAGAGGTCATCTTGCTTGATTTAACTTTGACTCCATCACTGTGGCTTATAAACCATGATTTATCACCTAATATGTTATGTAATCTCAGCTAATTGTAATTCAGAAAATAATTTTCAAATGAGCCATGCCACAAATAAGCCATGGCCATGGAATATGTGAACCAATCAAAATCTATATTAAATGCAGAAAAATATATATGCCATACCTGATAACCTCTTGGCCCATGGGTAAACTTTGATTTTCAAAACTCTTTCAGCTCTCCTAGCCCCTTTTCATCACCCTGTCTGATTTGTATAGTTGTACAGGTTTATACAATTGTGCAAGCCAGGCATTCTGAGCCTGAGATGGTAAAATGACAAATGAAATTATACAGCTCCACCATAAATAAAACTAAAGATTTCATTGGAGCTATGCAAGTAACGCACACCTTTTAATAATTAAATTTTAGCATGCATGTCTTTGTGTATGTCTATGTGTCTAATAAAATTTTACAACTTCATAACAGTTTTCCTTCGAAATAAACAGTTAAACTTAAAACCTAAGTGAACTATGCTTACTTAATTTTGCATAGTTTCTTAAATATAGATATCTGAGGCAACTACCATCATTTTTCATTCAACACTTATTTTGGAACAGTATTTGACTTTTATAGCAACAATTATAGATAATTGCAATTGTTGTTGGCACACCCAGGCTGAGTGGGGCCAGGATTTGCACCCATGCTCTGCTATAAGCCATTCTGAAAGGGGGTGCAGTGGCTTAAAGACGCTGGATTTGTCTGCCAGAGAAGGTTGGCTCTCTGCGTTCCAGCAGTTCAAGCCCCAGCACCACGTGAAGGAGTGAGTTCCCATCACTCGCCTCAGCTTCTGTCAACTTAGCAGTTTGAAAGCATGCAAATCCAAGTAGAGAAATATGTATCACTTCAGTGGGATTAACAGCACCGGATCAGCCCGAATGTGAGGCGAAAATGGGATGATGCTGACTCTCCCGCAAAACATTCTTAGCTACTCTGTGTGTGGAGCTAGTTCACCCTGTAGTGCACTCTGAATAGCACGAGTGTGTGAATTAAACAAATTAGCAATCTTAGGCAAACTTCTACTCTATGATAACATTGTAAACTCCTGGCTTTCATGTACCAACACTATAAATAAATAAATTTTAAAAACCCTCTCTAAAACACCTAAAACAACAATCTCTCTAAACTGCCTTATAACAACACTCCCGGATTCATAAACCGTCATAATCACTGATCTTCAGCCTCACTCTGTCCCAATGCTTGAGAAAAAATCCAGCTTTTTAAGGACTTCCAGAAGACTAAAAGGAAAGCCGTGGATTGCTGAATCTCAAGAGGGCAGGGTCTCCACAGGACAGGAGACGCTACTAAGAAGTTGTATTATTACCTAGATCCTGCTAGATGACAATATTTAAGAGAAGGGGTCTGGAACATGCCCATCCTGGTGCAGTGGGCACATGACCTCAACGAAAGGCAGTCCCAGAGATAGCCTGATTCAGTTCCATATTGAGCTTTAAAGATTTTTATTTATTTATTTATTTTAATCCCATTTATATCCCGCCGTTCTCCAAAGACTCAGGGCGGCTTACAATCTAAGCACAAATAAAATGTGCTTAGCAATAGCCTTCATTCTATGTATATGCCTGCTTATTAGGGCTTTCGCCCCCCCCCAAGCGGCATTATTACAAAGTCAGCTTATTGCCCCCAACAATCTGGGTCCTCATTTTACCTACCTCGGAAGGATGGAAGGCTGAGTCAACCTTGAGCCTGGTGGGATGCGAACCTGCAATAATTGCAGGCAGCTGGTGTTACTTAAGGAGGCATTAGCCCACTGCTCCACCAAGGCTCCTCAAGATGATAACCAGCACCTTGCATTGCACCCAAAAAGAAACTGGAAGCTAGTAAAAGTCACCCGCAGCAGTGGTGTGACCAATTGCAATTTCTGGATGGTCTTCAAGGGCAGCCTCCTGTAGAATACATTGCAATAATCCAGCCAAGAAGTGACCGAGGATTAAAGTAACTATGAACAGGCCTCCCGGGGTCAGGAACAGGTGCTTTCAATATGAATATATGCAAAGCCCACCCATCCCCCATCCCCCAGCCACTGCTTCTACGTGCTCCTCCACCAAGAGCTGCAAGTTACAGTGACCCACTCCCAACCCATGAAACTGATCCAGAAGGATACTGTGGTTGATGGTATCAAAAACTGCTGAGAAATCCAGGAGGCCAGAAGGCCTTTTGAAGAACTGAAAGTAGAATTCCACCTAGTATAAAAATATGCCAGTTAAGAGACGGGGGAGAGAAAACAAATATTGTGTGGACATAAAAACAAATCATGCAGCGCATGGATGCTTAGACTTGTTTCTTAATAATCACTAGAATTTAATGTACACACTGTAAGAGTCCACATTGGCTATCTTCACATATTGTAATATGGCTTCAATATTCAATGACAATCACTAGATAGCAGTGTTAGGGTACACGTTCTCCGATTCACATGCTCTGTATCATACCTCAACCAAGATCCAAGCTACCCTTCTGTTGAGTTAACCACTGTACAGCAGATTTTCTCTGCTGGTTTCTAATAAACAGAGTGAAGTGTCCTGTCCCTCTGGAACTCAGGACCATAGCCAGGATGGTAATGTAGGAAGCATGGATGATCTTTCTAATACCTTAGCAATGAAACTGATTCTAATCATTTTCTTTGCTTCTGTACAAGGCTTATCCAAGTGTAGTCTTGACATGCGCAAATTTCACGCTCATTCTAAGGAACTGAAAACCAAATGGGCTTCAGTTATTCCCGCAAAAAGACTGGTCTAAAGATGATGTTGCAATAGTGAGATATGTGAATCTATTTTTTGGCATGAAAGGATGCCTAAAAATGTGTTCTTCCATGTGATATCATTACATGATTTTGAGATTGTCATCATTTGTCTGAAAAGGCATAGGGTTTCCTGCTTGAGCTGGGCGTTGGACTAGATCGCCAAGGACCCCTCCAACTCTTCTTTAGTTTGTTATTTGCAGCATCAATCTTCAAAAAGACTCATCAGGCTTCATGCAATGCGCCTCAGGAATCAACGCGTCACGGACCTATGTCTGCTTGTCATCAATAGCTTATAATAAAAGGGTTACGACGCACACACGAGAGCACTAGAAACAACCACCAAGTCGACTAGGACTATATTTAAAATGACCTGCCCTAAGGGGCGGCGATTACTTCCTACAGCTCCTTAGAAAATAAACTGCAAATAGGTTATTACAGGTTTTTTCGTTCGCTTCTATTATAAATGGTCTAATAATAAATGTTTTGCAATGTACGGCAGTGAAAGCTGGAACATAAAAAAGGCTGAGGGCCAAAGAATTGAGGCCTTTGAGCTGTGGTGCTGGAGAAGACTCCTGCGAGTCCCTTGGACTGCAAGGCGATCAAACTGGTCAGTCCTAGAGGAGATCAACCCTGACTGCTCTTTAGAAGGCCAGATCCTGAAGCTGAAACTCAAATCCTTTGGCCACCTACTGAGAAGGAAGGACTCACTGGAGAAGAGCCTAATGCTGGGAAAGATAGAGGGCAAGAGAAGAAGGGGACGACAAAGAATGAGGTGGCTGGATGGAGTCACTGAAGCAGTAGGCATTTTATTTATTTATTTATTTGATTTATATACCGCCTTTCTCCCGAAGGACTCAGGGCGGTGTACAGGGCAATAAAAATAAGAATACAGGATACAAGATTTAAAGTAAAATGATTGTGCCCAACACATGAGCCTAAATGGACTCCAGAAGATGGTATAGGACAGGAAGTCCTGGAGGAACGTTGTCCATAGGGTCGCGATGAGTCGGACACGGACACGACTTCGCAGCTAACAACAACAATAATAAATGTTAACTAGCTCAGCAACAATCGGTGCCAAAACAAGTACAGGACCGCCACTCACGCAGAGCTCCGGCTAGGGCAGGGGTAGGCAACCAGGCTCAAGGTTGACTCAGCCTTCCATCCTTCCGAGGTAGGTAAAATGAGGACCCAGATTGTTGGGGGCAATTAAGCTGACTTTGTAATAATGCCGCTTGGGGGTGTGTGTGTGAAAGCCCTAATAAGCAGGCATATACATAGAATGAAGGCTACTGCTAAGCTTGCAAGCCGCCCTGAGTCTTCGGAGAAGGGCGGGATATGAATGGAATTAAAATAAATAAATAAAATAAATATACATAGAATGAAGGCTACTGCTAAGCTTGTAAGCCGCCCTGAGTCTTCGGAGAAGGGCGGGATATGAATGGAATTAAAATAAATAAATAAAATAAATATACATAGAATGAAGGCTACTGCTAAGCTTGTAAGCCGCCCTGAGTCTTCGGAGAAGGGCGGGATATAAATGGAATTAAAATAAATAAATAAAATAAATATACCTAGAATGAAGGCTACCGCTAAGCTTGTAAGCCGCCCTGAGTCTTCGGAGAAGGGCGGGATATGAATGGAATTAAAATAAATAAATAAAATAAATATACATAGAATGAAGGCTACTGCTAAGCTTGTAAGCCGCCCTGAGTCTTCGGAGAAGGGCGGGATATAAATGGAATTAAAATAAATAAATAAAATAAATATACCTAGAATGAAGGCTACTGCTAAGCTTGTAAGCCGCCCTGAGTCTTCGGAGAAGGGCGGGATATGAATGGAATTAAAATAAATAAATAAAATAAATATACCTAGAATGAAGGCTACTGCTAAGCTTGTAAGCCGCCCTGAGTCTTCGGAGAAGGGCGGGATATGAATGGAATTAAAATAAATAAATAAAATAAATATACATAGAATGAAGGCTACTGCTAAGCTTGTAAGCCGCTCTGAGTCTTCGGAGAAAGGCGGGATATAAATGGAATTTAAAAAAAAAAAACCTCGGCTCTTTTATGACTCAGGGACTTCAACTCCCAGAATTCTGGGAGTTGTAGTCCCCGAGTCATAAAAGAGCCGAGGTTGCCTTACCCCTGGGCTTAGGGCCAGGCGACCCCACGTTCCCACCGTTGGCTTTTCCTGCCACGCGGCCTCGACGGGCTCCACCCCCCCCCCTCTTCTCTTTTCCGGAGACCGCCCGCGCGCGTCGTCTAAAAGAAGGATGTCGCCTTCCCGTCGTCCCTCCCTCCCTCCCTCCCTCCCTCCTCCCGCTAGCTCGCTCCGCCCCTCCCCCCGCCTCCCTCCCCCGCGCTCCCATTGGCCGCCCGCCTCACGTGCTCTTGGTGCCGCTTGTTTTCCCTTCCTCGCCGCCCGGCGACGGCGGTTTCAGCCGGGCGGCTGTAACCGGTTTGGGCCGGGGAGAAGCCGAGGCGTCAAGGAACAAAAGCGCCGCGCCCCTTTCCTTTCCCGCCTGCCGCTTGCGTTAAAGCCGCCCTCCTCCCCCCCCTCCTCCTTTGCGGGAAGGTGGTTGCCCGAGGGAGGAAGCCGAGAGCCGACTGGTGCTTTGCCACATCCCGGCTTCCATCCGCAGTTCTCGCCTTTCCCCTCCCGGCACAGGTTAGTCGCGGGGCTTCGGGCGGCGGCGGCGGCGGCGGCAGAGAGACGGAGGGAGTGGGGGAGGAGGAAAAGCAGCTCCTCGTTCCCGAAAGGGGATGCTGTGGCTCTGCCGCCTCTTCCTTTCCCGAGACCTGCGGGAGCGCTTTCCATCCCCCTGGCCGCCGAGCTGCTTTACTCAAGGGTGTAAATCCCGGAGCTCTTTCCTCCTCCCTCAACAATGCGGCTTTTTTTTCAGACCGTAACTGCTACCCACGCCTCGAAAGTCGCTCGCTCTTTGCCCGACTCGGGAGGAAGAGATCGGCGCTTGAAAGCAGCGCGGGGGTCGGGGACTTGTTTTGTTGCCCCCGTTGTTTTTTCACTCGTGATCTGCCCGGTCACTAAAAGAGGCATTGACAAGAATGGACGAGGGTTGTAGTCGGATATGGGTCGATCTCGTGTAGCTTCTCTTGATCGGATACCTTTTTTCCCCCGCCCCCATTATGTATCTATGGATCGAGTTATACAGCAAATTAAACCAGGGTTAACTAAGCTGTACGAATTCAAATATTCTGGATTTACAAAGCAAGCGACCCGTCTACTCATCACAGCCCGGTCCATACAGTACACTGTGCCACAAATTAGACACGCTTTTATCTTAATAGGTTATGTTAATGCAGCCTTTTTTGGGGGGGGGGATGGGGAGAGTTGAGTAAGACGTGATTTGAAGCACAAGGTTCAGTGTGAAAATTTGCCACGATCGAATAAATTTTCAAGCCAAAATAATTGGCTGCAAATAAATGAAAATCAGCCTGCCTTTCCACCATATGTTTTGTTCATGACTATCTTAACTGTGGTTTAACTCAATTTTCTAGTTTTCTACATATGCTGTAGTATATGAACATATGTATAGTGAGCACAACATCCTGCGCTACAATGTAGTGGTTTGGTGTGTAACCCAGTGTCATGTAACAGTAGCCTTAATATGTCAGAAGGAAGGCAAAGATGGATTTATTTGTCCAAGACATACAATTCTCCAGTAAAAATGAATATTTTACATGTAAATTTCTACATACTTTTTGCACTTGAAAATCTAAAATAAAACAGACCTGATTTTTAACTTGGATTGAGTGATGGCTTATTCAATGAAGGTATTCAGATGTTTTAGTTCATGCAACCTATTTAGCCACCAACTATCTTTATTAAGTTCTAGTGGTCAATTTCATATGTGGTAGGTGAATATAGCCTTTTGCAATCTGGATAGGCGAAGCCCTTTTATAATGGCTGGTGTTAGAAGTTTAATGAGTTTAATTCATGATTTGAGCAGTTTTCTGCTCTTGTAGAAGAAAAAACGAAGTTGGTTGTATTATTTGTACTTTGCTGAGCAAATGGGGAAGGATACCAAATTCTCATGAGAATTTATTAAATTTATATGCTGCCTCGCTCTCCCGAATCACTCTGGGTGGCTTACAGTAATACAGTATAAGAGCATAAATATAAAAACTTTAAAAGCATTAAAATCAAGATAAAGATTAACAAAGGTTAAATCCAATGGTATGGATGCTTAATCAACCACCTCCACCCTAGCCATCCCTCCTTTGGGGACCCAAGCCAACCAGAGCCAGGTTTTAAAGCTCTTCTGGAAGATCAGGTGGAGGCAGACCTCATCTCAGTAGACAAAATGTTTCAGAAAGTATAGGTCATGGCAGAGAAGGCTCTTCTCCTTGACCCCATTTTTAATTGAGTTGGAAAAATTTGGTCAAAGAGGACTGTATAAAAATGTTAAATTACTGTACTTGCCATGGTTCTAACCATATGGACAAGATGAGAAGATCTAAATTTTAAAGGTTTTGCTGCATTTCCTGATAAATAGAATATTGCTTCACTGAGGCAACTCATATGGAACAGCTGCCTGGGAAGAATAGAATTATATTAATCCTTACAAAGCTAGATTTCTAGTTTGACTGTCAGAACATACTAAGCCTTAGGTATTTTTGAAAATGAAAGAGTCAAAAGATGAGTTACTTAGAAATGAGATTGAATGAGAATTCTTTGTTAAAGATGAACATGCTTTCTCTGAATTATAGCGAAAATAATTTTAATCCTTGTAGGTAACTGCATTAAAAAATACAGTATTGCACATAAATCTAGACTAAAGTTGTACTCATTCTTTTAGTTGGTCCAGTAAGTAGTAGGTATTTACTTTTTTATGTATCTGAAACATATTGCCAAAAAACCCCCTAAAGCAGTTTACAATTAGTAATACAGTCCCTATTATAATATAAAAGTCCATATGTGGAAAAATTGGCATTTTACTTTTTTTCCAGTAATACAGTGTAAGTTACAATATATTCTTAAGTACTATTGTTGGGGTAAGGGACAGTGTTATGGTGTCATGTGAACTATTGAGGGAACAACATTCTAATATACTTTGATGCTGAACTTCTGGTGGTAAACCTCTTATGTGCACACACACAAGAATTCATATCAAAATATGTAAGATTTTTTTAAAATTTATTTTCAGTCCTTCTGGTACGTGGAACTTTTTTTTGTAGCTTGTCCATAATCTCTATTTTTTGTGATTTGAGCTGCTTTAGAAAAAATAATGAAAGAAGATCTTGTTCTTTCTGCTTACTGCTGCTTTGATATTGTAGCTGAGTCTGCTCACTTTTTTCCATGATAACAATTTGGAATGGTTGCTGGAAGTCATCTTTAACATGCTAGTAAACAACCTGTGACCTCTGAAATCTTATTTCAGACAGATTTCCTTATCTAAGCAGAGAAACAGAATGACCTCCCAAGGGAACAAATTCAAAGCAGGAGCAACTTCTGACCTGCTGCCTGCTTTCCCACTGAATATCCTGGGAAGCTGGCAGTGACCATCAAAAATCTCCTTCTTCCCTTCCTTCCCCCCTTCTTCTTTCCCCTCTTTTCTTCCTTTTCTTTCTCTTCCTTCCTCTCCCTTTTTCCATGTTCCTTCCTTCCTCTTTCCGTTCCTTCCCAGAGGCAATTAAGTGACTGGTGCTGGGTGGAGTAGGAACCAAGTGATTGCGTGAGTGGCTGGGAAGCTGTCAGAGAACATTGAAAATGAGGATCACATGACTGCAGCAGTGCGGTGGCAATGGCACTGAAGAAGCAAAATCCTAGAAGTAAAGCAGACACAACTTTTCCAGATTTCATTCCCTGGGTCCCATTATTCTGTAAGCCCAGAATACATAACTTCTTTACATAACTTCTGTTAAAATGTTCAGTTCAACCTGCTCTTTCCTAGCCCTAAGCCAAAGCATCCATACAGGTATCCTTGACTTGACAACCATTTGTTTAATGACCATTCAAAGTTACAGCGGCTCTGAAAAAAGTGACTTATGACCATCTTTCACACTTATTACTGTTGCAGCGCTCCTGTGGTCAGGGTGATCAAAATTCAAGCACTTGGAAACTGGCTTGTATTTATGACGGTCGCAGTGTCCCAGGGTCATGAGACTACCTGTTGTGACCTTCTGGAAAGCAAAGTCAGTGGGGAAGCCAGATTCACTTAACTGTGTTACTAACTTAACAACTTCAGTGATTCACTGAACAACTGGCAAGAAAAGTCATAAAAGGGCAAAAAACTGTCGCTTAGCAATGGAAATTTTTGGCTCAATGGTGGTCATAAGTCAAGGACTACCTATAGTTGCTGCTTTAGATTTCATGGAGGCATTAAACGGTGTGCTGTATTTCTTTTCTTGTTATGAAATATACCTGGAGTTCATTGTTACCAATGTGTGACTATTTCTGTGGTAAACATGCCAGAGAGACTAGGTCAGTAGAATTGAGATAACTCACGAATGGGTTTTTCTTAGCCCATTCTTAGTAAGGTGATAATTATAACATTACTGGACTGATGCTTTATAAATTCACAGTGGTGTAGTTGTTTGGTGATCAGCAGCTTATTAATTTCTAATCCACATCAGAAAAGTGATTTTTCTAAAAGGTAATTCACACACTTTCATTGCATTTCATGCAAAGTCACTGCTTTCTGTGTAGTCCACAAAGATGAAACGCATATTATGACATGTTCTACTGGCTGTCTGCAGTGCTCAAAGCTGAAGGTTTGAGGTCGGTGAATTCTGCACTGCAGTTTAAAGCAAGCTGTAAGAAGAAGCAAATATGGACAAGTGGATTTCCACAAGAAAAAGAATGATTGCAGTAATAAGATGCTTTAGTTATTATTGCATTAGATATTTTTATTTTGGTTTAGGATTTGATTGTAAATATACTTGAATGCTGGTATACGGTTTCTCTATGTAGGATTTTCACCAACATTCTGCTAGAATAAGTTGCAAGTTTCTTACTTATTTCCCCAAAGAATGAAATATTTGAAGACTGCTGTGCAATAATGTAAAGGAAAATAAGCATACTATACAGTTTCTAAAATTGTGATTTAAATTAATGATTTGTCAGAGCTTATTCCCTATACTGTATATATCCAGCTTCTTGGTCCTTTGAACATACAGTATATCCTGAGTGTAAAGAAAAATCTCTGTCCAAGATTGTTTTAGCTATTCATATATAGAAGAGAAAGAGGTTCATTTGATTCTCCGTGTCAGCGAATTAATGGATCAAACCATGGTTGTTGACTGTTCAACCTGGGCTTACTAATAGCGAAATTACAGAATCAAACAATTTAACTCTAAATGAACTAGATTCACAATGTCCTAAAACATAATGTAATTGTTTTTTTATTTTAGTTTAACATACTGTATGGATAGTTGAATTGTTAGGTGTGATTTAGTCAGTAAATCATGGTGAAACACTGATTTACATGAAATATAAACCAACTTGTATGATACATGTAGTGCAGTCGTAGTTTCAGCCATTATGGTTTGTAACTAACTACTATTATGAATGAACTAGGTCATTTTGACTTCTTCAACAAATCTTGATTAAAACAACCCAGACTGTAGTGCAGTATGTGAACTAAGCACCTATACCTGTTAGTAAGAGGCTTGATGAATATGTGCCATCAAGTTAGTACAGGTAGTGATCATTCGAAGTTACAATATTGAAAAAGTGACTTATGACCGTTTTTCAGTTGCCGCATCCCCATGGTCATGTGATCAAAATTTGGATGCTTGCAACTTGTTCATATTTATGACGGTTGCAGTGTCCTGGGGTCATGTGATCATCCTTTGCAATCTTCAACAAGCAAAGTCAATGGATAAGCCAGATTCATTTAACAACCATGTTACTAACTTAACAACTACAGTGATTCACTTAACAACTGTGGCAAAAATTGAAGCAAAACTCACTTAACAAATGTCTCGCTTAGCAACAGAAATTTTGGGCTAAATCGTGGCCATAAATCAAAGATGACCTGTATTGACTCTTAGTGTCTACATAGCTAGGTAGTTAGACCCTTAAGATTGGGTAAGACCCCTGAGAATATTGTGGGTACTGAAGAAAACAAAAAGGATCATTGAACAAATAAATCCAGAGTTGTCATGTGAGGCACAAAATGAGCAAACCTGTCCTACTTCAGCTACATTATGAAAAGACTATCTTTTTGAAAATGTCTGTCGTATTGGAAAAGGTGGAAGAAAATAGTAAGTGGGTTGACTCAGTTACACTGACAATCAGTGCACCATTGAAAGGATAGATCATTATGGAGAACATCTGTGTGGTCACTAGGAGTCGAAAAAGATTTGGTAGCAAATAATCAAATTCACTCTATACTCGCTTTTTTTTTAAAAAAATGTATTTCTTGGCTTGAAATCATCTCTATTTATTGAGGAAGTTTGCTCCTTGTCTATATTTATCAAAATTAATCCATGAAAACGTAGCCCTTTTATTCGCTGTAAAATAAGTACTGGCTTTGGGGAGCTCCTTTCAAGTGTCATATTGCAAAATGAGTTTGCATGAATTGTACATCTTCTGAAGAACCAAGCACATCTTTTATGGATTGTTCTGGATCAGTACTATTTGTGGATATGAAGATGGCTGCTTCCTTGTGTGAAATACTGATTTTTAACTCCATTTCCAAATGCAGCTTCATTGGGAAAAGGTGGGCATAGCTTCAATAATTTGTACACTAACTAACTCCACAGCCTTGCAAAAAAATAGATGGCTTTTAAGGCTGCAAAAATATTTTAGTATATGCTTTATTTGACAAATCACTCAATTCTGTATGAATATGTTTGAATTTGGTTTCATAGACCTTCATCTCTAGTTTGCTAGTAGTTATGATCAGTTTGGCAGATTGCAGAACTGGTCTCTTCCCCTTGCAGAGAAATTTAACATTTGGCTTTGTTTAGATATGCAGTAAATAACTTTTTTCCCTCTGTGAAATTCAGAGTGCATGACTTGTCCACGTAGTATAATACTTTCTTCCCTTTTTATCCTCTGGTTTTATTTTTTATTTTGGCTTGTATTGTAATTTAAATCAGGGCTCTTTCTTGAAAGATTGTGTGCAGATAAATAAAATAATAAGATGATGCTTTCTTTTCTTTCTCAACAGATTACTGCGCTCTTCGAAAGTAATTGAATATGGCACCTTGTCAGGTTACCTTTGAAATAAGAGGAGTATCTCCACCAGGTAAAAAGCAGTTTTTAGTGCAGACTTGCAATAGAATTGAAAGTTAATTTTCCATGTAACAAATTACATCCAGGCAGTTATAGATGGGGTTTTGGGAAAATTTCATTTCTGTTACCTTTTGTAGATATGCTTTACATTTAATAAGTATGTATGTAAAAATTATTTTTAATGGAACAAGATAAGTTTCCTTAGTTCTAGTATACTGTCTCCAAATATTAGGCCCTCTCAAATATTTGTATAATTATGTCTTACAAGTATGTGAAAATTGAATTTCCATATTTATTTTTCAGACCAGTTTACCACCTATATTTCTTGCTTGTATTACAACACTAGGTGAAGAGATTTTCCTATTGCTTGAGTAATTTAATCCTTACCCAAACTGAATCTTTGTTTGTTTTTGTCCAAAATGGTATCATACGGGTAGTTTTTAACTTAGGACTGTTCGTTCATTCAGTGATCGTTGGAAGTTATGACAGTGCTGAATGAATGATGATTATAATCGGTCCTCAGAATTTCGGCCACCCTAGAATTCCCACAGTCACAGGATTATGATAGGCGCTTGGCAACTGGCTTGCACTTGATGCAGTCACCCAATCTCTATTGGTTGCCTTCTCTGCTGGCTTCTCCTGAAAGTCGGTTGGAAAGCTGGAAGGGAAGGTTAGAAGTCACTAGGGTAAGTCTCCCCTACCCACGTACCCTTTCACTGTCCCTTTGCACTCATGTCACACTGGTCACTCATGCACTCCCACGCACCTTCCTGGAGCCTTGATGTGCCTCCCCTGCCACTTATGCACTTACATCCACCCCCCCCACCCCAGTGTTTCGGTGCACACCTCTTTCAATTTCACACAAACCTTCCTCACTCTGCAGTAGCCACTTACATGCCTGCTCTGCTGCATGCAAGCTGCTTGGGACTTTGCAACTTCCTGCCGGCTTCCCCATTGACTTAACTGTGGTAAGATGGTAACGAAGTTTCCTTGCTTAATGACCCTGAGATTCAATTAATGGTGGCAACCAGAATTGCAGAGATTGTCATCGCTAAGTGATGCTGTTGCACTTTATGATCACATTGCTTAGCACCGCAATTCTGGTCTCAATTGCCATTGTAAATCGAGGACTGCCTGTATTTCCCTTGCTTCTCCCAGCCAGTTATATAACATTGGTTCAGAAAAATTTCTGCAATATAATATAAAATAGAACCTGTGACTAGGCAGTTTCTGCTGTTTCACTCTATAACACATCTATTTTAAAACTGAGTCCATATTGATAGAATAAATATTAAAAACACTTTGTTCCTCATAGCCCTCAAATTCTGCTACCTTGTGCCATAAGTTGTTTTAAGTTAAATGACTTGGTTCCCTTTTTAAAAATAATATAAGACACTGGATAGCATTTTAAGAAAATTAACAGTTCCTCTAAAAATCTGATGCAGGAGACCTGTTGGGAGAAGATTCTGGATGTTTTATTTGTTGTCTTTCTAGTCTCCTCGCTTTGAATCCTAATTCATTTTGAATAAAATCACAGCTTTATAAAACCATTTGTCTGAAATGGTATAGGGTTTCCTGCCTAAGCAGGGGGTTGGACTAGAAGACCTCAAGGGTCCCTTCCAACTCTGTTGTTATTGTTAAACAAATATGCTCAGGGAAACAAAGATCCCGTTTAGTGTAGCTAAACCCTATTATGTGCGCAAATGTGCTCAAAAAATAATAATTTTATACATTACTGTAGATCAGGGGTTCCCAACCAGGGGTGCTCACACCCCCTGGGGGAGTGAGACGATATTCCAGGGGGTGCAAAAACTTAGGTTTTCAAAATTATAGTGTATATGCATAAAGGGACGCAGTGGGTCAGTGGGTTAGCGCACTGAGCTTGTCGATCATAAGGTCGGCAGTTTGGTAGGTCGAATCCCAAGTGCCACGTAGCAGAGTGAGCGCCTGTGACTCGTCCCAGCTTCTGCCAACCTAGCAGTTCGAAAGCACGTAAAAATGCAAGTAGAAAAATAGGGACCACTACGGTGGGAAGGTAACAGCGTTCCGTGCGCCTTTGGCGTCTAGTCATGCCGGCCACATGACCACGGAGACGTCCTCTGACAAGCGCTGGCTCTTTGGCTTTGAAACGGAGATGAGCACCGGCCCCTAGAGTTGGAAACGACTAGCACGCATGTGCGGGGGAACCTTTACCTTTACCTTTATGCATAATTTGTTGCCATTATTTCAAATTTTTGTAGGAGGTGTGAGAATATCTCAGAAGCGTTCTAGGGGTGTGGGGTATAGAAAAGGTTGGGAGCTGCTACTGTAGATGAAGAGGAACCATCTCTGACTCAGTGCTGCCGAAACTCTGTGGCTGGGGGTTAGTATGCCCTAAGTCTGGAGACATTCCATTTTTAGTCTTGGATGGGGTAAGGCTTCCCATTCAAGAATGATACACAATCTAAGGATCTTCCTTGATTCACTGTTTCTGCTTTATGGGCTGGTGAGCAGCTGTGGCCAGGAAAACCTTTGTTCACTGCCCATTCTTAGATCTAGCGGCCCTTCAGTCATTCATACCCTAGTCACTCATGGTTTTATTACTGCAATGAGTTTACATGGGTTGCTCTTGAAGACCACCCAGAAACTTCAGCTAGGCCAGAATGCAGCCCTGTGGGCTGTGACAGACATGCTTCAGTGACACCTCTTCTTTATATGAGCTGCACTGGATGCCACTTTCCTTCCTGGTGAGATTCAAGGGATTGCCTGTCCTCTGTGGTGTCAGCCCAGCTAGTTCAGTCCAATACACACTGGGTTCTTTTTAACTGAGCAGGACCATCTATCAGGATCCTGGAAGCATAGGAGCTCTGTGGAATGAGGTTTCCCCTGAGATCTGAGTGGCTTGCAGCCTGATGGCATTCCAGAAGCTCTTAAAGACCTTATGGGTATATATCATGTTTATCATATGGCCTGGATTTGCCAACTTCTTTTTTTTTAAATAGATATTTTATTGGTTTTTAACTATTAACTATCTCCAGTGCCTGGTGTATGCGTGTTATCTTGGTTTACATTTTAACAAGGGGGGGAAAAGGACAATAATAATTAATTAACAGTCAATAATAATTAAATTTGATAATTCCATAATGAATATATTAATCAATAATACATTTCTTTGATCTTCCCTTCTTCCATTTGTATTTTCCTTCTTCAACCTTAGCCAGAATATAATTCTTAATATTTTCAATATATAAATAATTAGGTATAGGCATTTTTTATATTTATACAAATAATAATCTCTATAGATAACATTTTTTTCAGCTTATATTATTCTCATAACCATCATCTCGTTAGTTCAGCATACATTGTATTTTTATATTTTTTGTTCGATTAGGTTCCCTTATATTCAATCCAATTCTTACCAGTCCTAATTTCTTCATATTAGTCTTCTCACTTTCTAAATTTTCCCATTTAGGTACATCATCCCAATATTTAATATCATGCATTATAAAAATACTATACTTTTTATCTTATAGATATAACACCCTTTTTAATCAGTTTATATTTTACTTATATATTAATAAAAGTTACTTCAACCTACTATTTAAACATTTAATATATTGTAAAACATACTATATTACTTAAATCTCATTATCCTTCTTGTTATAAGGCCCCTCTATGTTTGAAATTCTCTGTTCTTTTAGTCCCCTCCCTTGACTTCTGTAGGTTTTCTTGCTTTGGGGATCTTTTCAAGGATTTAAATGGTAGATAGAAGAAACAAGATCAGTACTCTCACCAATTCCAAGCACGCTGCTCACTGATATTTAAGTTCGTGCTCTGGGACTTCGGCTGCAAGTAGCTTGGGCTAGACGCTGATCTCATGCTAGCCTTTCTCCTGTTGGGTTCGGAGAGCTTTCCCCGGATCAAACGAAACGATTGCCGTCACTCCATGATTGAAGGGGTGCCCCTCCTTCACAGTCACCTCTCCGGGGCAACTTCAGACCCATCTAGGGTCCCCCAAGCAGGAAGAAACTAGCCGTGGGGAGCAGAGGTCCGCTCTCGCGTAGCCATGCGCTGCGTATGCAAAAACCAGAAGTTTAGATTTGCCGACTTCTTGTATGCTCTTTTTTTTATTGCATATTTGTTTTGTTATCCCAGAACTGGAATTGGGCAGTCCCTAAGTCAAATAAAGTAATTTGAATAAATTTCATTCTAAAAAGAACATAGAAATAAAATGCCAACAATACCACTGAAAATATGGTAAGTTAAAATTGCCATCATTATATAAGCTAGCCCTGATTTATTTTAAAATATTCTAGGGGCTTTAGCCTCTATTAAAATGTAAGGCATTTCAAATGCAAAACAGTTTGTATTAAAGATAATTTTGTATACTGTTATTATCTAGCCATTTTAACTTGTGGAATCTTATGCAGTCAAAACTCTCCGTAAGATTCACATGTCTGTATATGTATGTATTTATATACATAGACACATGGGGTTTATTCCTATCATTTGAGAGCCTTGGTGGAGCAGTGGGCTAATGCCTCCTTAAGTAACACCAGCTGCCTGCAATTAGTGCAGGTTCGCATCCCACCAGGCTCAAGGTTGACTCAGCCTTCCATCCTTCCGAGGTAGGTAAAATGAGGACCCAGATTGTTGGGGGCAATTAAGCTGACTTTGTAATAATGCCGCTTGGGGTATGTGTATGAAAGCCCTAATAAGCAGGCATATACATAGAATGAAGGCTACTGCTAAGCTTGTAAGCCGCCCTGAGTCTTCGGAGAAGGGCGGGATATAAATGGAATTAAAATTTTAAAAAAATTATGTTAATCTGAATACTCGGTATTTGAAAGTTTATTATTTATTTTCTGATACTTTTTTTTCTAGGAGAGGTTTTGGCTGTATGTGGAAGCTGTTATTCCCTAGGAAACTGGAATCCACAGTGTGCAGTAATCCTTCACCCAGAAGATGAGGCTGGTGATACGTAAGCTCTTTTCAGTAGTACCTTAAAACCTAATAACTGTAACAGTCTGGATAATACTAGGTGCATTTGCTCGTTTCATTTCTTTCACTGGTATCAAATTCCATTGTACTTAGGTGATTTGACATTCCTATAGGTTAAGGATTATTTGATTGGTTATTAAATTCAAGGCAACATATGTAATGCCACCACATCTCCTAATTTTCCTGACATCAAATATCTTATGAGTAGGGTTGGTCAAAAGACGTATAGTTTGTTTTCACGTCTAAAGAAGGACAAGACCAAGAATTCACCATCTCCTGGTTTCTAGTTCAGCACCTTGCTCACTACAACAAACTGGGCCTCATATGTATTTATTGCAGTTGTATTCATCTTTTCTGTATGGGTGCTCAGGTGTTCTTTGCGTTATTATTGCCCTCATTTTACCCAACTAGCTTCCATAATTGAGGGAGTAAGAAATGCTGTTTTGCAAAAATTTAAAATTTCTGATTAATTTTCGGCATGGAATGTTTTTTCTCCCAGTCCAAGTGAGTGGAGGATATTATTCTGGTCATTTGCTTAGAGGTGATTATATTATAATAAATTATATTATAGCCTGGTTGGTCATAGGTATTCATCAGCCTAGTTAATACAAGGCTGGAGTAGTTGTTAAATACTGTTAAAGCAGTATTATTGTCATAAATGAAGCCTTTGAATAAGTGCCAATATTTAAGTCGAGGTCAATGTTATGCGCGTTGCATTCCCATAAGGTTAATGTCTAATTGGGAGATACATTCTACTGGTAGTTAGTAGTTGGTGCACATGTTCTTTTTTTACTTTTTTCTATACCTTTCAATGCAGTACAGTTGTCTGGTTGGGAAAATACATTGTTCTTCCTAAGAATGACTCATTTTCAAAGGACTTTTGAAAATAATTTAAGAGCTATATATATTGACCATACTTAGTTTATTAGATTTCATGTTTCTTTTAAAAATGTTTGGGAGCTTTACTAAAACATAGAAGTGACATTGTCTGAAAACACTTGATAAATGCCTCTTTTTTAAAATCCTGAATAATGTGCTAGGGTGCTTGGATAATTTTTATGTTCTCTTTAACATATGGAAGTAATTAAAAGCTATGATCTCTACTTAAAGGAAAAGGGAATAGAAAGGCTTTAAAATCTCATTGTACATGCATGTGTAATATATACTTGCACGGCCAGTTATTTTTATTTGTTATTGTTTAACCTTCCTGTATTTTTTAAAAAAATATTTTTCTGCAGTCTGCTGTGGAAAGCTACAGTTGATCTCCCTAGTGGAAAGAATATTACATATCGATATTTTCAAGGACGTTTCTTAGAACCCAAGGTATGTATACATCAATGAACATTAATTAAGCTTCTTAGCTAATTGATGGTAACGTGTTTAAAAATAATCTACAGGCACTTCAAGACTTATGTAGCTGTTCCAAAAATCTTGTTTAATTCAATTTTGCACAAGAATTGTGCCAGCTGTGCAAAAACTGAAGTATATTCACAGGAATCTGACTGGAATTTTGGTGGTAGATGATGAGGACTTAATTACTAATTAATTTTCAAACCTTGAAAATTGTACATGTGGCTTATGAAAACATTCGTTCTAAGTCAAATTTATGTAAGTCAATTCTTGCATACCTCTGGGGTGTTTATACTATATAGTCAGCTAATGAAATTCAAATATCCTGACAACAGACTCTTTTTAAATCCACATATTTTTTACACAAAAAGCATTCTATATAAGCATAAAATCTGTATGGCAAAAGCAATGCATGTAGCATTTTTCCTGTATAGGTAGCAAATGACAATTGATCCCTTCTCCTTAATCCATATAGATTGATCCAAATAAGTACCTGTGGTGAATGCACAGCAGTAATATATTCTATTTGTTTCTTATTCAGTTGCTTTCTATGTAGACCATAAGTAGCCTAAAAAAAATCAAACTTAATGGTACCTTCAAATCACCTTGTTGCTGATAACTTAAATTTGAACGCAAAGTATTAAATATGGCACTCGCGATTTTTTCAAAGTAGAAAATAGAAGTCCTGTTTGAAGGACATGCTAGAAGCAGACAATGACATAGAGGAGGCAGGAAATCCATAAGTGAGAACACTTGCCAAATCAATTCAGTATTGTCATAATTTTGTTAATCATTTATAGTACAAATGATGGCATAACCCAGGGGTAGGCAACCTCAGCTCTTTTATGACTCATGGACTTCAACTCCCAGAATTCCTGAGTCAGCTGACTCAGGAATTCTGGGAGTTGAAGTCCATGAGTCATAAAAGAGCCGAGGTTGCCTATTCCTGGCATAACCATTAAAACCATTTAGACATTGGTAGATCTAATGTAATAAGACATACCCCCTTATAATACATGCAAACTTCATAGTATGTATTGGTAAGTGTGTTTCCTTTGAGTAGGTACTCTGTATTGTGCACGCTATAAGTACCGTGTGATGCAGAGGCTTCTGTGGTAAGTATACATTTTATGGAATAGCAGAGTAGAAACATACATAAAGGATCAGTATAAATGGACATCGTGAACGTGGTTGCCAACAAAGATTTAATGATGGATGGAGTTGGTGGGAGAGGATATATTGCAGTGAAGCATATGTTGCTTCAGTGTGGGGATACAGCGCAGGCAAGGTGAAAATAAATGAGATACAAGAATGAAAAAGAGTTTAGTGTGATTGCAACTCAATATAAAATGAATGTATCCTGTGAATTGGATTAATGATAGGATAGTGCTTTTATAAACTATTTTGCTATAAACATTTAGAATTGAACTAAGATAAAATCCAGATGAGTTTTTTAATGTATTAGAAACACAGGAATTAAATATGGTTTTAAAGTACATGAAATATAATTTGGAACTACAGAAGCTGATGCAGGCTTACTTCCACGTACTATTGACATTTTAAGTATTAAGGTAAATTAATTTTTTTTGAGACCTCCTAACAGAGAAATGGCAAATCTATAAATTTTGCATAAATTTTACACGTTGATTAAATTTGATTTCTACATGTTGATTAAGTTTGGATTTGTGGTTAGAATGGCAGTAACAAAAGAAAACAGCAGTTTGCTTTTGGACTTAAATCATTTCGGATTGTGAAAGTGCCATATTTTTTTGTAACAGCAACTTATTAAATGACCCTTAGTCTTAAATATTTTGGATACTGACATAATATTCTTTTGGAATTTTAGTAAGAGCAGGCTGAACTGCCAAGAGATGATGACTTGCATATGTACTAGATTATAGTTCCTTGGATTAAATTGAATTAATCAAACATTGTCAAATAGCTCAACTTTTCTCTCGCTTTCTTGCTACCATATTTAAAAACTGATTCATATTTGATTAATGCTTCAAGAATCTTGCTTGACAGAGGCACCTACTTGGGATACTTAAGAAACACTGATTCATTATCATATATTAAAAACAGATATTAAAAACTAGTGTAAATACACATAGCTGGCAGGATAGTAGATAGGCTGTGAACCTTTTTACCTTTATTACGACAAGCAGAAATCCAATTTTTACTTTCAAGAAAAATGAAACAATATATATCTTATCCTCCTTTCCCTGCTCAAGTATCTTAAGAAATCTATAAATGATGCTTTTCCCCCTTGTTTTGAGATGAGGTCTTCCTGTTTCTTAAACCAATCAAAATCCCCATCTATAATGATTTTATCAATTTGAAGTTAAGGTTTTTAATCTTATTTGTTTCTTGGTTTATTTTGTAACTTTTGCCTTGAACAACGGAAGTTAATATCTCCTGGTATCAGTTCATTTGAAAATGGAAGCCTAATCAGACAAAGTTTTTCACTTGGGAGTTTATCCTATTATTGTAATCTTTTTGTTAATGAGGAATATAATGTGCACAAAATACTTTCTTACATCAGTTAAAATATATCATCTTCCACTTTTAATTTACTTTATATTAAAATTAAAATATATAGCGTTTGTCTTTATAAATCCTAATAGTGAGATTGGACTTTATTTCCTCAATAACACTTTGCTAGTTCAAATGGATCTTAAGAGATTTACCGTATTTTTCAGACCATAAGACACACTTTTTTTCCCCAAAAGGGGGGGAAAACGAGGGTGCGTCTTATGGTCCGAAGGTGATCCCTATAGCGAGCCCCAACCTCTGCAAGTGGAGCACGAATCGGCACGTGCTGAGAAACGCCGATCTCACGCTCCTGCACTCTCCCTCGCTCGGTTTCAGCTTCCCTTGCTACAAGAGAAAGCAGGCTGAAACGGAGTGAGGAGATTGCCAGGAATGCAAATCAGCTGATCTCGCGCTGCTGCAATCTGCCTCGTTTCAGCTTGCTTTCTCTTGTAGCAAGGGAAGCTGAAACCGAGTGAGGGAGTTTGCAGGAGCGCGAGATCAGCCGATTCGCATTTCTGGCAATCTCCCTCACTCCGTTTCAGCTTGCTTTCTCTTGTAGCAAGGGAAGCTGAAACCGAGCGAGGGAGTTTGCAGGAACGCGAGATCGGCCGATTCGCATTTCTGGCAATCTCCCTCAGTCCGTATCAGCTTGTTTTCTGCAAGAGAAAGCCGGGCTGCAGGGCCGCCTCCGCGGGTACTGCTCTAATGCAGAGAGGGAAGGACAAAGAGGGAGGGAAAGAAGAAAGGAAGGAAGGGACAATGGGAGAGGGAGGGAGAGAAAGAGAGAGGGAGAGAGAGAGAAGGAGAAAGAATTTTTTTTCTTGTTTTCCTGCTCTAAAAACTGGGTGGGTCTTATGGTCCGAAAAATATGGTATGTAAATCTTATTGTTGGGGTAGCAAGAAGGAAATATGCATAACCTATAAATTTATGCATGTTATTTAAAGTCTAACTGGACTTATGCTTTAAAATATAATTTTAGGAAAAGCTGTATATAAAGCAGCTGAGCAATGTTGATACTTTTCAGACAAATATATATATCCAAATAGTAGGTCTGTGGCTACTTAACGGAATCTTTTGTTAATTCTTGGATTTTTTACACTAAAAAAGTTTTCTGTTGAATCTAGGTAAGTGCCACTGATTTTCAGCCAGAAGTCCACTCAGATGTACATTGTGTGTATTCCATAGTAACATGGCAGGTTATATAGACTTGCAGCCTAATTAATAATTATGGAGGCTGCAATACCTGCATAATTTGTGATTTCCTACAAAACCATCTTGTTAAAATATAATCCTATTCATAAGTATAAAGTATTCATGCTTTATAATTATATTCCAGGAAGAATGTTGTCCTAAATTATGTTAATAGAATTATATCACTCCCAGTCTGGTCTTCCTTTTTATAAGAAGCCTATTTATGCGACTTATGGTAGAAGGGTATGTTTGGATGGGATTATACCCACTTGTCTGATTTAGATTTTCACATATTCAATCTAGCCTCTGAATAGGCTGAAATATGCAGATTTTATAAGAGATAAGGATGAATGCATATATATGGGAAATACTGTAAAATGCTATCATAAAATTCCCCCAATACCATTCTTTGACTGGAAAAATAAAAGACTAAATTTTGATTTTACAGTGGGCTAAGGTATCATAATAGCATCAATTATAATAAACTTGGTATAAATTGAGGCTAGTCTTTGTACTTCAAAGGATGTACAAGCAAATTTGGCTCATGAAAGAATGTAAATGGCATCGCAGATAAACCTTAATTTAACAAAAATTATTGCAGACATTTAACTTTTAAATTACAGACTATCGATGGTCCATGCCAAGTCATAATTCACAAGTGGGAGACTCATCTACCAGCACGATCAATAACCCCTTTAGGTATGGGCATCAACTGCATCTGTTTGAAACATATGCATAAGATTGCTAATGTTACAAAATGGTTTAATTGGGTTATTATTTTATAGGATTAACATTAATCTGCTACAAAGGGATCCTCCACCTAGTCAATATGAGCACTGCTTTCACAAATTTTGCAAAATGAATTTATATGACAGAAGACTTACAAATAGTATTATCGTGAGTCCATTTTTATCAGGTGTCCACAGGTTTTCATTGCCAAAATTTGTGATTGCACATCTGGGTTTTAAGGCATGGCATGGTTGGATCCCGGCTCTCTTACCTTCAATCTAGAAGCTAGGAAAAGGTGGTGGAGATCATCCTAGCACAGGTATATCATAGTTTGGAGATTCAGTACTCTGAATCTTACTCGGCTCACAGAAAGGAAAAGGAAGTTTTAAGTTCATTTTTAAAGACTTTGAAACACTATTGATAATCATTATGCTTTGAGATTGAAAATCCATGCTGATATTTTCACAAGTCATGCCTGTGTGATAGAAACTATAAATTGTTAATGGTAAGTTGACATTTAAATACTAGTTAAATTTTCTTAAAGAGAACAATGACTTCAGAAGAAAGACATTCTTTGTCTCCTATATTATGCTAAACAAATTCATGAATAAAACAGGTTTTAAAATAAGCATAGATTACTGTAAGCATAAATCATTACCTTTCATTAATTTAGGAGAAACAATACAACTGGAAATCTGGTATAATTTGGTCTGTTGCCTCCATTAAAAAGGTTATTTTATTCAAATAGCTTGTTTTCAATGAATCTGAAAATATTGTCATTGGCCTTTCCATTCTACACTTCTATTATAATTGAAAGATTATTTCTCATTCAATCGAAATGTATTGCTCAAAAGTAATTTCCATTTATTAAAAAAAATAAGGCTTCAAATTATTAAACCTAGGCTGATAGTCTTAGGCTACAGTTCTGTGCATGTTTAGACAGGACAAGTCAGACGGAGGTCAGTGAGACCTGTCTGAGTAGATATACATACTTAGTTTATTTTCTGGCTTTCTGATTAAAAACAAGCCTGTCCTAAGTTATTTTGGCTTATTAATTTCTTTTTTTAGTTAAATAATCAGGGATTTATGTCCTTCAATAATAAAAGTTTTTTTTTCCATTCTCTGATAGTCTAGATTCAATCCTGTTCAAGCATAGATAACATCTTAAATTCAGGTAGACTCTTTGTGATAAAACATGATAAATAACTTACAACTGCCTTTAAAGGTAAATTAGTAACAATACAATCAAAATATTTTCTAGACCAAGTCTCTAGGTTTCAGTGACTCAACATGCACACATTTTAGAAAATTTCTTATATTTTCCAGCTAGTTTTAAAGTTTTTAATTTACCCCTCCAATCTTGGACAAAATAATCAAATAGAAAAATGCATTATTATCCATGGAGAGGAGGATTATTATTCTAACGAGAATTTTTTTTGTAATAGTGAAAGATATGTGTCTCACATTGAGAGATGAATAATAAAGATTTATACTTTAAAATTTAGGTAAAGGTAAAGGTTCCCCTGCACATGCATGCTAGTTATTTCCGACTCTAGGGGCCGGTGCTCATCTCCATTTCAAAGCCAAAGAGCCAGTGCTTGTCCGAGGATGTCTCCGTGGTCATGTGGCTGGCATGACTAGATGCCAAAGGCGCACGGAACGCTGTTACCTTCCCACCGTAGCGGTCCCTATTTTTCTACTTGCATTTTTACGTGCTTTCGAACTGCTAGGTTGGCAGAAGCTGGGACGAGTAACAGGCACTCACTCAGGATTCAACCCGCCAAACTGCCGACCTTCTGATCGACAAGCTCAGCATCCTAACCCACTGAGCCAGGGAGAGTTAAATATAACTTTCAAGATGTCAAAGTTCTATTTTCAAAAACTTATATAATTTTGTTGAGTTTATTGTATATTTAAAGATTTCATTACATTTCTATAGCATGTGAAGACTAATGCTTGAAAAGTGAAAACATTTTAATAAAATATATCTAAATCATAATCAAGTAGCAAATTAGATATTTTAGCTTCTTAGCTGATACTATCTTCTGATTCATTCCATTAGTAATGATACATTGTCAAGTTGATGACATATTGTTTTCATATTTTAGATAACTTGGATGGAACGAAATACATCCTACTAAGGATGTTTTAAGATATACTTTAGCAATAAACAAAACTAAGCAATATTTTTTTAGGTGGCAGTAAAGTTATTATCTTCCTGTTTAAATTGTTTATTGCAAACAATGCTAAATTACTGTTAATTGTGTAAACCGCTAGTTATCTAATCAGAAATAAGTTGCTTAAGTCCAAAAGGTTTATTCTTTGGCAAGTGTGTAGGATTGCTGCCTAAACTAACAAATTATAATCTGTGAATGTGTAGTATGCTCACACTTTGTCCTTTTAATTCTAGATAACATTTCCATTGATGATGGATTCTTTGGAGTCTTTGGTAAGTGGTCACTGACTTTAAAAAATTAAACGGCTTAAAAAAGTAAAAGAACTGTGGTGGCGCAGTGGTTAGAATGCAGTACTGCAGTACTACCTCTGCTGACTGCCAGCTGCCAGCAGTTCATTTCGATTCTCACCCGCTCAAAAGCTTGACTCAGCCTTCCATCCTTCTGAGGTCGGTAAAATGAACACCCAGATTGTTGGGGGCAATAGGCTGACTCTGTAAACCACTTAGAAAGGACTAGCAAAGCACGGCGAAGCGGTATATAAATCTAAGTGCTATTGCTATTAAGATGTAATATGTAAACATACTAGTAATAGGATGCACTTGAAATGAAAAAAAAATGCTTTTAAATAGAATGTCAGAGAAGTAGAATCTTAGACTCCAAACCCCTAAAGCCCCTCCAAAAATCTTTTACTAAATTTTGATTTTCAATGTGCCCCAAAGAAAGGTGCAATATTATTGATTATTATGGCTGTGACGACTCAAGCAAAGCATCACTTCTTAAGTTTATGGAAGACTTAATGTGGCTGCTTGGAAGAACTCCTGGTTGCTTAAATAAACATGCACAGACACTTTCATTTTGACTTCAGTGGTAGCAGCTATGCATAAACATACTTGCAGAAAACCAACGTAACTATTCAGGACAATTGCATTTATCCTTTCAAGTGCACTTCTCCAAAGTTCTGGGACCTGGAAATTTATTTATTTATTTATTAATAGAATTTATATCCGGCCCTATCTCCCGAAGGACTCAGGGCGGCTAACAACAAAACATATAATAAATACAGAAATTAAGATAAAAAATAAAATTAAAATCATCTGAGCAATAAATTAAAATTAAAAACTAAAAATAAATTAAAAATTGTAAATATAATTAATTAAAATGCCTGTCAGTCCAGGTCAGCCTGGTGGAATAGGAGTGTTTTGAGGCCGCGGCGAAAGGAAATATTCCATAAAAAAAATAATTTTACTGAAGTTTTTAGTAAACATTATAAAAACTAATAAAACTAAACTGGAAGAAACAAGAAAAGTAAAAGAAGTTCAGAAATGAAGAGGAAAGAAGAAAAAAAGGAGAAAATAAAAATAAAAACAGACCATAAAGAAATGGCTTCCAACTTTCACCACATTGACTCTAAGCTAATATTGTAACTTCACCCTTTTAAAATTATGAATAAAATAATAATTCTTACTGTAACCTAATTTTTATTATGTATAGTCCACAAATCATCATATTTTCAGTGCTGTTCAGCAAAAGATCCATTATGAATTATCAGAAATATCAAACTAATAGTTGATCCCTGATCAAATAGTCCATGTTTATAGTTCTTATTTTTACTCTTCATAAACTTGACCTTTAAATCATTCCAATGGCATCACAGGATCTGATCTTTCATCAAAAGGAGTCTTTGGCAAAAGGAGTCTTTAAAAGTTTCACCAGCCTACTTTGTAAATCCCATAAAGAGGTATCGTTTGAGATTTCTTGTCACAGCCATTCCATGTTCAGATCCTTTTCTTGATTTTTTTTTGTATTCCCATTTTGGTAGTCTCAATTTTGTTATCTTCCATGCCTTCAAAATTATATGTGTGTCAGGTAAGAGCTGTTTTTTAATTTTTTTCATCATTTTCTAAACGTTTAACCATTGAAATCTGTATCATTTCGAGATACTAGTTATTAATATCTCAGCCCATTTTGAAGGATTATCTGGCTCAGCTTTATAACTCTTTTCTGCCCGGTCCTTCAGTTTCCTCTAGTGTCCCATCAAGCCTCAATTCCTAATACAAGTTTAATTCTATTTCAGTAATTTCCCATGAGTATATTATTTAATTATATAATTGCTTCCAAATCTTACAGCAAAATAAATATTCCAAATCTCTGTAGTCTTCCAATCCATTTAAAACTTAAATCAAAATCCCTTTTTTTACCAATTGTATATTATTTTAAACTTTTAAACTGTTTGAAATTCCTTTAATTCAAAGAAGATAAGACTCACCAGGCTTCAGATTCTGAAGTTCTCTTAATATCCATAAAATAGTTGAACTGAACATTTCCAAATGTGATTTTAAAAAGTGAGATTTATCTGGCTTATCTGACACTGCTGGGAACAAAGATGTCATCTCCCTTAGTTTCTGGCACTCAGATCCATGGGAGACCACTATTTTATGGTCTTCTCAAAAGAAGCTGCCAGACAGAGCACTCATGGGCGATCTCCTGTTCTCTTCATTTAGAGAATGAAATTGAATTACTATACTTAATGTAAGAGGGCAATTTGGAAATAAACCTTTGTTTGGTTATCAATGACAGACACTCGCAGATGCAGAACTTTTATTGTACACATTAGAAAACTACAACATTACATTACTTTTTGACATAATACACATTCAAATTGAGGCACTTGTCATAACGACTTACAAGGTTTGAAATTCCTTAGTAGTAAGTCGCTCGGCGCCAAATCTGGGCTATGGGGGGTGGTGATCAAAAACATCCCAACGGAACTGCTTCAAAAGTTCTTGGGGGCGTCTAGAGGTGTGTGGGAGAGCATTATTGTGAACCAACACCACACCAGAAGTCAACATGCCCCGGCACTTCACAGTAGACTTCTGAATTCATGGTCGAACCATGCTCCATGAACTTCACTAGCAGTACTCCTTTGGCATCTTCACATTTGGCGGGATTTTCTATGGCACCACTTCCAGTGTGGTGTTGGTTCACGATAAGGCTTGCCTGCACACCGCTAGATGCTCCCAATAACTTTTGAAGCAGTTCTGTTGGGATGTTTTTGATCACCCCACCCCCTATAGCTCAGATTTGGCACTGAGCGACTACTACTAAAGAATTTCAAACCTTGTAAGTCATTATGATAAGTGCCTCAATTTGAATGTTGATTATGTTGAAAAGTAATGTAATGTAGTTTTCTAATGTGTATAATAAAAGTTCTGTATCTGTGAGTGTCTGTCATTGATAATGAAATGGAGAATTATTTCCGAATTGCCCTCATATTTGCTGCTAGTGATGCTGGGATGAGTATGTATTTGTGTGTCTTTCTTCCCTACAGTGTGTTTCTTTAACTTGACTACAGAGCAGTTTACAAGAAAATAAAAACCACAAATTAATCCCCTTTGCACTATGTAAGATTGATTTTGGAAATCCTAACTTGAATTGTACTCTAGTATTCCATATAATAGTTGCTAAAATTTGATCAACCCAAATCTGTTTTGATTTGGATCCATATTGACTAGTTTCATCAGCCACCACAATAAGATTAGAATTGATTTTCCCTGTGGAAATGGATACTAATGCAAAAGTACCATATATACTGAAAAATAAACCTACGCATAAGACCAGGGGTCTTCAAACTTGGCCCTTTTATGACGTGTGCTGGCTGGCTGAGGAATTCTGGGAGTTGAAGTCCACACGTCATAAAAGGGCCAAGTTTGAAGACCCCTGCATAAGACAACCTTCAAAATTTCAGTTACATTTAAATTTTTGCAATTGGCTTATCCATAGGTGGTTCACTTTTCATGGTATTACAGTTACAATTTTGAGGGTTGGCTTGTTCTCAGATGGAATAGGCAACAAGTATAAAGAGGTATCTATTATTTACTGTCTATACTAGTGGTTAAGCCCATCTGTGGCTAAGCCAAACACAACTTTTTGGCTGTAATTTTTTACCCTAAAACTCTCAGCTTATCCATAGTATACAGTACCCAGATTTTTTATTTAGATGAGTTTTAGTGACATTTCAGAATGTAGCAAGATCATTTTTCAATATAACTTTTGTTGCTTTGTCAGATGATGTGGAGAGCGTTGATTCCGGATGGCTGACATGTCAGACAGAAATAAGGCTACGGCTACATTTTTCTGAAAAACCACCTGTATCAATAACGAAGAAAAAATTTAAAAAATCTAGGTTTAGGTATGGTTATTTTAGTCCATTTACCATTCATTTAAACTGTTTGTCTTTGCTTTTATAATGTAATGGTTGTTACGTGCTTACATTTTGTATAGGCTTTGGGTGGATTTTTTCAAAAAAGCAATAATAAAGTCAGTGCCAACATCAATTCTCAGTGGGAGAACTGAAGTTACAGTTCTAAAACTGTTTCCCTTGAACCTATAATAAGCATAGTCACACATCACTTTTAGTAAGTGTAGGAAAAAAGTGTACATTTTTTAGTAAATATACTATTATAGTAATCTTGGACGTCTTGTGTGACTCACATTTGGATCAATTGGGAGCTTGTCTCTTTCAGCTTCTTGTTTTCCATAATGGCCACTAAAATGCTTCTAGAAAAACATCAAGTAAGATATAAAAGTAGTCACTTTTTTAATGCTGGACTTTGAAGGGCAGCTGAGCAGCTAATCAATCATGTATCCTACTTCAAACTTAGCTTTTTTTTAACTGTTCAGAGTGAAACTCACCCTTGAAGGTTTGGAGGAAGAGGAGGAAGATGATGATGATGATGACAGACTTTCACCTATGCTTCAACATAAAATGGCAAATACATTAGAGATTTCACTTATAAGTGATACTGAATACAAGTCTCGACATTCTCAGCCTGAATGTGGATATGGTCTGCAGCCTGATCGCTGGACAGAGTATACTATACAGACCATGGTACCGGATAACCTTGAATTAATCTTTGACTTTTTTGAGGTAAAATTTGGCTATGTATAAAACTTGGCTTTTTTGTTTTGATGTTTAATGAGTGTTGATGATGATCAGACATTTTTTAAAAAAAATATGCCCTAACAGAATGGTGGGACGCGGTGGCTCAGTGGGTTAGGACGCTGAGCTTGTCGATCAGATGGTCGGCAGTTTGGCGGGTCAAATCCCGAGTGCCGCGTAACAGAGTGAGCGCCTGTTACTCATCCCAGCTTCTGCCAACCTAGCAGTTCGAAAGCACGTAAAAATGCAAGTAGAAAAATAGGGACCACTACGGTGGGAAGGTAACAGCATTCCGTGCGCCTTTGGCGTCTAGTCATGCCGGCCACATGACCACGGAGACGTCCTCGGACAAGCGCTGGCTCTTTGGCTTTGAAACGGAGATGAGCACCGGCCCCTAGAGTCGGAAACGACTAGCACGCATGTGCGGGGGAACCTTTACCTTTACCTTTTTAACAGAGAATGAGATGTTTGCTCGTGAATAGTCATCCTAAATCAGACTACAATTTTTATTTAAAGTTCTTGTTTAGTATGTATAGGAAACCTGAAACTTTTTAAATGTTATGGACTGGAAAGATCTGTTTTTCCCTCTCTGTTTCAGCAACACTGTCTAGTAATACATAATAACATATAGAGCAAACCTCAAATGAATGTTGGAGTAAGCAGCTTAGTATCCTCCAGATATTTTGAACTATAGTTTCCACAGTCACCTGTTGGTGATGCCTGAATAAAGCTATGGATCAAAACGTCCAGACTGCAATACGTTATCTATACCTGGCCTCATCTCACTTAACGTAGCATCCAAATCATGGTGTTACTTTAATGAGCAATCTCCCTTGCCTTAAATGTCAACACCACAGTTCACTAGCCCTTCTCAAAAGTATTGAGTATAGAGCTTAGGCAGATCATTTCCCTTTTTTAAAGAAAATCTTATTTTAAATCTCTCAATCTAGCATTGGGGTTTGAAAATAATGGCAAGTTGAGTTATTTATAAATCAAACATAAAAATGGCTTTAATGAAACACCAAACATAGAATAACAGAGTTGGAAGGAACCTTGGAGGTCATTTAATCCAACCCCCTGCTCGAGCAGAAGACCTTATAGCATTTGAGACAAATGATTGTCCAGTCTCTTCTTGAAAGCCTCCAGTGATGGAGCACGGGTGTCAAACTTGCCACGTCACGCGATGTGTCGCGACGTATTACAACTTTTTTTTTTTGCATTGCCAGAGCTGGGGTGGGTGCGGCCTCCGTATGATGCAACTGGCCCCCGGGCTTTGGCAGTTTAACACCCTTGCTCTAAAGGCAAGCCATTCCACTGGTTGATTGTTCTCACTGTTCGGCAATTTCTCCTTAGTTCTAGGTTGCTTCTCTCCTTGGTTAGTTTCCATCTGTTGTGTCTTGTCTTATGGAATACCTTTCTAGTTCTGTTTTTAGGCAAAGCTGATTTTAAGGGAAAGGCTTTCACCTTGCGTAAGCAAAATAATAACTTTAAATACCCAATAACTTTGTAATTATAGGAAGATCTTAGTGAAACCGTTATCCAAGGAGATGAAATTCCAGGCCATGTGGGCTCCGCTTGTCTGTTATCTTCCACCCTTGGAGAATCAGGAAAGAGTTCTGGTATTCTCACACTTCCCATTATGAGCAGAATTTCACGAAAAACAATTGGAAAAGTTAGAGGTATGCTTAATTTCTAAAAAAAAATAAATGGTGCCGATGCAAACATGAACTTAGGCTAAAACATTTCCCACTATTTGAATTTTAAATATTGATTCTGGTTAGCGCTTGATAGAATTATATGCATGCCGGAAGGGAGGGTGATAATCTGATGACTCCACCAGAGCACCAAGAGGCAATTTTAAGGAAGACAGGCATTGTGTGCAATGAAAATAACTAGGATCTGTTTAGTGATTATTGTCAGTGTACGTATATCTTGTTCAGGTTTGGGAAGCTGGGTTGCTTTCCAGTGGACTTAAATGAAATGGACCTTAATTGTTAAAAATGAAGAATCAGAAAAACAATTCTATTTACTATCTTTCCATAGTGGACTATATAATTATTAAGCCAATTAATGGGATTTCCTGTGATATGGAAGCTTCATATGCCAAATACTGGAAGCCAAGAATAGGACTGGATGTTGGGCATCGGGGCGCTGGAAACTCTACAACTACAACTAAGTAAGCTCATCTGATTGAATTATAATTATAAATTCATACATTGAAGTCTTCTGTATGAAAGGCGGGGACAGTGGATTCTTAGATCCTAGACTTGGGTTATATTGTAATTCACGCCCACAAATGACCGTAACCTTCAATACCATCAAGTAAGGTATCCTTTTGAGCTGGCTGGGGGTTTGGGGCTGGGCAATGCAGTCTTTTGCTGGTTTGGCTCCTTTTTTCAAGGCACGTCCCAATTAGTGTTGATAGGGAGTGAGAGATTCAGCCTGTAGTCGTTCCAACATTGCTTCGTGCTTCTGATATCCGCCATTTTACCTGGGTGGTGTAGCATTATTTCACCAAGACCACCATTTATTTCTAGCCTACCAAGGCCAATCTAAAGGGTAGTCTATTCACTAGCATTTCTTCAAGTGATTTCTGGCAATTCATGCTTTGCAATGAGCTTCCAAATCGCTGTACCCTGTTCTGAGCACACTAATTCAACAACAGCGATGACAATATTGCCAGCCTTTCATGATCATATTTCTCTGTCAGATGGCCACAGACATTTGATCACCTTATGACGACCAGATCCTCCAGATAATACTTACGTATGTGAATTTTAGAAAGTACAACAACTAGCTGCAGTAGAGACTACATGAATTGATTGTCTGTGGTGGAATTCTTTTGAATAGTCATCTATAAATTCAAGCAACCTGCATTTCCCTGACATTAGTAGTCTTTCCTACTGTGCTGGTCTTAGGAACTGAAAGGATTCAGCAGACATGGCGCTTGGTAGTAGGATATAGTTTAAGGGCAGGGGTCTTTGTGAATAATAGTGTAAGTTCTGGAAAGTCTTGAGCTGAGTTTTCTGCAGTCATAAAACTGATGCACATGAATTCAAAAATGACCACTCAAGGAATTAAAATAGCCAAAGCTGTTAATTCTTCTGTGGTCCTGCAATGGAGACCTCCCCAATAGCTGCTATATGAAGCAATCGAACATATGGATGTTCTACCATACAGGCATGAAATCTGCCACTGTATTATGGTTGCTGCTGCTGCTTCACATAGGAGGATTCCATCAAAACCAGACATGTCAAACACAAGGCCCAGGGGCCGGATCTGGCCGGTGAAGTGGTTTCATGTGGCCCGTGAAGCCATCCTGGAAACAGTGAGGGAACGGCCCCCACAGCCTTGGCCCTGGCCCAGAGACCCTCCTTCTACCAGAGACCCTCAGATCTGTCCCACTCCTGCCTAGGCCCCCACAGGGACCCTTGATGCGAAAGATGTAGAGCTGGCCACGCCCACCCAGTAGGTCATACGCACTCTAGCCATGCCCACCCAGTAGGCCACGCCCACCCTGGCCATACCCACCTGCCCCCTTGAGGGGAACCGCAATGCTGATGCGGCCCTCAATGAAATTGAGTTTGACACCCCTGATCAAAACCATAAAAGAAAATAAGGTATTTTAACCTTGGGCTTTTACATTGGTGAAGTTCAAGATTTTCAAAGAGAATAATGTATTGCGTGAGGAAGGATAGAAGGGTCTAAATGCCGAGGTTCCCAACCAGGGGTACTTGCACCCCCGGGGGTGCGAGATGATATTCCAGGGGGTCAGAAAACTTGGGTTTTCAAAATTATAGTGTACATGCATAATTTGTTGCTGTTATTTTGAACTTTTGTAAGAGGGGCAAGAAAATATCAGAAGTGCGGGGTATGGAAAAGGTTGGGAACCACTGGTCTAATGTGTTACTGCTGAGTACAGTCTGCCTGAAATAAGATCCCTTGTTCCCCTCACTTGTCTGAAGGGGAAAAGTCAAATTATAGAGGCAAAAGCTAGAACTTCAATTCAATATTCCAAAGTGCTGTTCCCCAAATATTTACTCCTCAACTGACTTCATAAATTAAAACCTTTGGAGCAAGTAACGTTTATTTTATAGTAATAAAATATTTATAATGGTAATATCATTAACTGTGATGAATTTTGAATTACTGAATACAGTAATGTTTTTTTGGTTTTGGTTTTTTTTAAGAAATAGAAAATTTTGTAGCATAAGATTTTATATTTATAATAGCAGGGGAAACCATGACAAGATGAATCTTTACATACTGTAAGATCATATCTGTTTTATTTGTATTTGTACTGACTTTCTTTATATGTGGGTCTTTTCAGACTTGCTAAAATCCGAGAAAATACCATTGCTTCTTTAAAGAATGCTGCTAAACATGTATGTATACTACTTTTTTTTAAAAAAACATAGATTTCTTTTTGCATACTAAAATTTAGAAATTTCTGTTTGCAAGTAAATAAATGATCCATACTGGAAAGGAACTGGCTGGAATCCAACTAATGTTTTTTCTGCCATTGATAAGCCCTCAATATAAGAGTGAGAGACCCATTGCCCCTCTTCTTCTGTTCCCCAAATCTGCTGTTGATAGTCACCAATTATCCTGGGTTCCAATTATAGCATGTGACTTTTTAATGGAAACATAGTAGAATACTTCTTTTTATGCTAGCTTTTGAATGGCACGCATGAATTAATAGATTAGTTTTTTATAAACATCAATGTTCTGTCTTCCTTTTCATTTCTTACAACTATTGTCTCCTCTTTCTTAAAAAAGCAAAAGAAATTGACAGTGGGATATTTATGCAGTTTAATTATACAGCAATCCTACAAGCTAGACTCCAGCAGTATGTGGATCGAGAACTACCAGAAGTACAGGCAGGATTTCGAAGAGGCAGAGGAACTAGAGATCAAATTGCCAACATACGCTGGATCATGGAGAAAGCTAGAGAGTTCCAGAAAAACATCTAGTTCTGCTTCAATGACTATGCTAAAGCCTTTGATTGTGTGGATCATAACAAACAGTGGCAAGTTCTTAAAGAGATGGGCGTACCAGACCATCTTATTTGTCTCTTGAGAAACCTATATGTGGGCCAAGAAGCAACAGTGAGAACTGGACACGGAACCACTGATTGGTTCAAAATTAGGAAAGGAGTCTGGCAAGGCTGTATACTGTCGCCCTGCCTATTTAACTTATATGCAGAGCACATCATGAGAAAGGCAGGGCCAGATGAGTCAAAAGTTGGAATTAAGATTGCCAGAAGAAATATCAACAACCTAAGATATGCAGATGATACCACTCTAATGGCAGAAAGTGAAGAGGAACTAAAGAGCCTCTTGTTGCGGGTGAAGAAGGAGAGTGCAAAACCTGGGTTGAAACTTAACATTAAGAAAACCTAGATCATGGCATCCGGCCCTCTCAATTCCTGGCAAATAGATGGGGAAGAAATGGAGGTAGTGACAGATTTTATTTTCCTGGGCTCCAAGATCACTGCAGATGGGGACTGTAGCCAAGAAATTAAAAGACGCTTGCTCCTCAGGAGGAAAGCCATGGCAAATCTAGACAGCACACTAAAAAGCAGAGACATCACCCTGTCAACAAAAGTGCGTATAGTCAAGGCTATGGTCTTCACAGTTGCAATGTATGGCAGTGAAAGTTGGACCATAAAAAAGGCTGAGCACCAAAGAATTGAGGCCTTTGAACTATGGTGCTGGAGAAGACTCCTGCAAGTCCCTTGGACTGCCAGGCGATCAAACCGGTCAGTCCTAGAGGAGATCAACCCTGACTGCTCTTTAGAAGGCCAGATCCTAAAGCTAAAACTCAAATACTTTGGCCACCTAATGAGAAGGAAGGACTCACTGGAGAAGAGCCCAATGCTGGGAAAGATTGAGGGCAATAGAAGGGGACGACAGAGAATGAGGTGGCTGGATGGAGTCACTGAAGCAGTAGGCGTGAGCTTAAATGGACTCCAGAAGATGGTAGAGGACAGGAAGGCCTGGAGGAACATTGTCCATAGGGTTGCGATGGGTTGGACACGACTTCGCAGCTAACAACAACAAAAATTATACAGCACCTATGTAAAAGATAAAAAGATTGGTGGAAAAGCAGCGTCCACTTCTACATATTTTAATTGTCACATTTTCTATGAAAAATTTATGTTGCTATGCTTGGGATTTTAACATATTAACCCTTTAATAGGTTTTAGTGCTATCCCAAATGTTATCCTTGTAAAATTATAACTGCTGCCTTGTGAATTTTCAGAGTGGGGGAAAGTTCTTAAATACTTTACAACCTAATAGCTACCTCAAAATTCTAGCTATATGATGCAAGCCCTCCACACAAAAGGCAAAAGAAGGACTGCAAAAGCATATAAGCACAAAATTAAGAAGACACTGAAATTATATCATTCTTTTTTAAAAGTCAATATTGATTGTTTACTTAAAAAGTATCTTATGCCAGCAAATTGTCAGTTGATGCAATATATAAAATATAATGGGACGGGATATCTCAGTGGTTAAAGAGTGAGCTCTTGTTACTTAATCCAGCTCCTACCAACGTAGCAGTTTGAAAGCATGCAAATTGTTATTACTTTGGTGGGAAGGTAACAGTATTATCTGTGCCTCAGTGTATAGTCATGTTGTCCACACCACCACAGAAGTGGACAATGTTGGCTGTCTTGGCTAAGAAACGGAGATGATCTTCATTCTTTATGGTCGGACATGACTGGATGGGGAAACCTTATCTTTAAAATATCTTTAAAATATAATAACTATATAGGTCCAGGTAAGCACGATGGAACAAAATCGAGAAAAAATATTAAATATCAGAAATTATTTCATAGCACATTTGGGGAAGCAGTAATAGTATCATAAGAAAAAGTATTTGTCAAAAAATTAAATTTCTGTTGTGTCCCTGATAATAGGTTCATTTCCTCTGGAAACCATATATACATGGTCAGCTTATCTGATGCTCTCACTGAAGGAAATTGACTCCATTTGCACCAGTTTCTTCAGCCATTATGTCATTGGAAAACTTTTTAAAAGTTTATTACTTTTTAGAAGAGGTGCAATTGAAATTGTGGGAAAGAATGAATGACATAGTTGTTCTAGATCTTAAATTTTCATACATTTCTTTTTCATGCATTTATGCCTGACCTATTCTAAGAGGTCTCCCCACTCATTCTAAGTTGAAGGCAGCTTTGAATCTGTGAAAGAGGCACTGTGGATCCAGTTCAAAGTCAAGGAATTATTTTAGAATTCTTGCCCAAATTACGTACCTAAGGGAATTTTAATGCATGGTAAAAGAACAAGGGATCACTTATGAATTCTGTGAAGGGGGATAATGTTGAACATTGCTTGAACTTTTTGTTTGTTATAGCTTGAGGGTACCTAAAATGTTCCCCCACAGAATCTCAATAAGCTGGTTTTGAATTATTATAAATTTCAATGGGAAGGATGGAAGAAATTTTCAATTTCATGAGGGATTAAATAAATGTTATGTGACTTAGTTAATTAAATGCCTATTAGTGAAAATAAAATGAAATTTAGTTTTGTGTGCTGGGCCTTCCTGCTTCTAGAAGTGTGGCTCCTGGCATTTCTCTCAAAGCATACATTGAGCCACCAGATTCCATCAAGAAGGGTGACATGAAAATAATGTAACAGGCTTGGAATGAATGGGAGAGAACTCCTTTCTTTTTTTCTACTCAGCTTCTAAATTCTACATTGTTTAAACCCCCCCCCCCTTTCCTCACTTTTCACCTAGGGAGCAGCCTTTGTGGAATTCGATGTACACCTTTCTCGAGATCTCATCCCAATTATATATCACGATCTTACTTGCTGCATTGCAATGAAAAAGGTACGTCGATTCATCTTATAGTTAACGTTTTAGTTTATGTTAGTTAATGTTAAAACGTCTACATGGTTTTAACTCAAGAAGCTAGCATTGTTGTTAGCAATACAATTCAATTAATGGTTTCTTTTTCAGAATACTGTATTTTACCTGTTTATTTCCTTCTCTCGATACTCAAGGTTAAAGTTACAATAAATCATTTAAGTTTAAAACAGCTATTTATCTGAATAAATCACATGGATATTTATTAGAGTAACATGTCTCAAATGGGAAATTAGGGAAAAAATATATGGTTTTCAACAAAGGACTGTCTTTCATGTGAGTTTGCTGTTTTGTCTTGGGTTTTTTTTTTTTTTTTGTCCCCCCCCCCCCCCCCCCCGGTATCTAAACACCATGAAATTCCTAGTAAGGTAACCTTTAATATTATCCTCAATGTTACCTTACTTACTAGCTTCAGGGTTTTTTTACTTCTTTTTAAAATTAATATATGTAATATAGATTCCTTCGTACAAATTTGTATAAATAGTTATTACAAAAATGCTGGAATTAGTAAAAATTGTAACATTAACTTTTAAGCATAATCTGTATATGTTCGTCTGGGAGTAAGGCCTATTAAATTTATTTATTAGGTTTTTTTTTAAATCTTACCTTTATTTATTATTTTATAAGTAACTCAAGGCAGTAAACAAACCCCATTCCTCCTTTTATTTTTCCCATAGCAACAAACGTGTAAAGTGGGTTGAGCTAAAAGAGTGTCTAGCCCAAAATTGCCCAGCTATCTTTTATCCCTAAGGGCAGGGGTGGGGTGGGGTGGGGGGTGGGGTTAGAACTCATATTTTCCTGATTTCTAACCTGGTACCTTAACTAGCAGATCTACTTCCTAGCAGATAGCCTTAGAAGAATTTCTAATATTCGGTGACTTTATAACCTACCTGTATTTTTCACTCTTTTCTGTAAAGAAAAGTGAAGCTGATCCGTTGGAATTATTTGAGATTGCAGTTAAAGAGCTTACATATCCCCAGTTGAAGTTATTAAAGGTACGGTATTGTATTGACTTGATTCATTAAGTATTTCTCAAAAAATACACCAAGTAACATGTTATTTATCCGGGCTGCCTACGGTTAAGGAAACCATTTGTTCCTGTCTTAGTGGGCAGTTCCAGTCAGTGGAAGATATGAGATTGGCCCAGTGGTCTCTCGCTTGTGAGGTACCTCAAAGGTTCTCTCAAACTTTGTATTTCATATCTTCATAAAGCTGCTGGGAGAGGTTATCTGGTTACAGGGGTGCAAAATTATTAATATACTGCTCATGCTCATTTTAATATTACCATCTCAGGCCTTGCTAGAAATGGTGTTCCACTCCTGCCTGGAAGCTGTTAGGGTCTGGATGGCTTTTCTATCATGGTGCCTACATTATGGAACAAACTCCCTCGAAAAATTAGGCTGTCTCCCTCACTGATTGTTTTCTGAAAACTTTGAAGACTTGGTTTTGAGGAATGTTTGTGATGTGTTTTTTTTTTAATCCCCTTTATATCCCGCCCTTCTCCGAAGACTCAGGGCGGCTTACAATCTAAGAAGCACAAATCAATGTGCTTAGCAATAGCCTTCATTCTATGTATATGCCTGCTTATTAGGGCTTTCGGGGGGCCCCCTGGGCATTTTACAAAGTCAGCTTATTGCCCCCAACAATCTGGGTCCTCATTTTACCTACCTCAGAAGGATGGGAGGCTGAGTCAACCTTGAGCCTGGTGGGACTCGAACCTGCACTAATTGCAGGCAGCTGGTGTTACTTAAGGAGGCATTAGCCCACTGCTCCACCAAGGCTCTTGTTGCTATTTGGATGACTGTTTCTCATTATTAAGTACTATTAACTAATGTTTGATTGATTATGTGCTATCACAGCAGCATCAGCTCTTCGAGATCTCATAGATTTTCTCTTATAGTGTTCTGTTCCTAACCTCTTTAGGTCTTCCAGTGGTGCACTCATCACCACTGAGTCCAACCACCTTACTGCTGATTGTCTTCTCTTTTTTTTCCACCTTTCTCAGCATTTGAGCTTTTTCTAGGGAGTTAGATCCTCACATTACGTGTCTTAAAGATGATAATTTGAGCCTTCATAATTAATGTTATTGTACTTTAATTCTGTGGTAAGCCATTGCAGTTGTGAAAACTTGGCAGGATAGAAATTTTATATACACATTCCTGACACTGACATTTATAAGACTCTTATGTTTCTTGACTCTATGTCAAGAAACTCGTGATGCTGGGTAGGCAGTTTATGTCTTTATTTTTAGGACAAAATTTTACAGATACTGTTCAGAAAATGAATATGCTTGAAAGGTTTTGCTACTTTTGATAACCGTTGATTTCTAAAATATTTATTTATTCAATTTGTAGTTGACACATGTGACTGCATTGAAATCTAAAAATAGTCAAGGTATGTAGAAATCTAAATTCTTTGTCATGCTTGCACACTGCATATTTATGAATTTATTAATGACCTTGCTGCTTAATTTCAGTAGTTTGCAGTGTGCTTAGGGGGAGTAGATTTTATAATATAACATTATTAATATGCAAAATATATTTTCTATTCATAAGACCTCTCCCCTGTTTTTTAGTGTTTTACTCTCCTATTTTTTAATAAAGCAATAAGCCACAATTTTTTTAGAAAAACATACAGTAGTTTTTTAAATCAAATTAGTAGTATCCCTTTGAAATTGGTTTTCCTGAACAGTATATCTGATACATTTTGATAATTCTGAATTGAGATATTGGAAGAATGGCAATTACTGCATAGATGTTTTTTAGTCTAGGTCCCTCCTATTTTATGGGGCATTTAAGATGGGGTTTATAAGAGATGCTTATTGATGTATGATTTTTTTAGCATTCAGAAAAGTCAAGGAAGAAGATTAATAGGAACGATTTAGATGTGCTGTTATCATTAAATTAGCCACTATTGCATTTATCTTACTACAGCTCTGCCTTGGACCAAGATCACTGACATTTCTAGAGATGGGGCAATAAATTGCTGGCCTTTATAAATGGGTGGGTAGTGTGTCAGCTTCATTGATAGTTCCTGAAGCTCCCTGAGACCTTGGCCCTGAAAATGCATGGCAGAATGTTGAAAAGTTGATGGTGTGATTTATATGGTTAGAAAGAGTGATATAAAAATGAGGATGAGAATGCAGAGTCTCCTACTTTCACCCATAATCCTCAAATCTAATAATGGACCCTACTTTTTCAGTTGTGTCCCTTCCATTGACATGAGATACATTGAAAGATTTCTGATCCATTAACAGTTAGGCATGTGAATTGTAGCCTCCAAGATGAAACAATTGGACATCTCTGCCTCAGACTACGTGAATTATCATTTATAATTGTATAAAATGTTGAAATTGGGTGCCCTTTATTTAAATTTTTTCTTTCATCTTTATATTCCTTCTCTACAGAGTCGTTGAAAGAAGATGAAAATGTACCTTCTGAGATGCAGCCATTCCCTTCTTTACAATCAGTAAGCTACCATTTATTCTGTACATTTTAGTATAAGCTTTGAAATAGAATATACCAGAGGTATTAAAACCCAAGAGAATAATCCCATAGTTTAAAAATAATACTAAAATAATATATGGCCCTATTGTGGATAATGAGCAAGATGATGTAAATAATTTTTATTGCTTTTGTTGGTTTGTAAGTATTTTTAAATCTGTTGCCTAATCGAGAGCTGAACTTTTATGCTTCTAATGCTTGCGGCTAAAGATAGATTATAGACAGTGATTCCAGTGTCTGCTTCATGGAACTCTGCTAGCATTTCTTTTGTTAATTTGATATTATACATGTAGTATGAGTATAGTTAATTGGGTCTTATATAGTTTAGTATAGTTAATTGGGTTTTAACTGGGGTTTTACATGTTTCAGGGACTTAGTTTAATCTTTTTTAAATTGGTCTTAATTTTTGTATTAATGTTTTAAAAATTATACCCTGTAAACCGCCCTGAGTCCTTCGGGAAAGGGCGGTATATAAATTCAATAAGTAAAAAAAATAAAAAAATAATACTCAAGGCATGAATAATCAGTATATATGCATCAAACTTAATTTTAAAAATTACATATAATCAATGAAAATAAATCAAGGGTAGGTAGCAGGTAGCAAACACCAGATAAACATTAAGGTGGCTATTGCAAAAGGTGAATCTTTGAAACCAATAGAAATTATTTAAGATAATGTCAAATAGGTCTCTTGGAACATCGATGTAGAGAAAATTCCAGTGCGCTAAACTGATAAAAAAAGCAGATTCAAGAAACAGATTTTTTAAAATTAGATCAGTTAACTTCATGCATGTTTTCTTTAAATTTCTATAAATAGAAAATCTTCAGAATTTTTTTTAATGAAAGCTGATTAAGTTAATGCAAAGATAGGAAGTTAATATAGCGAACTGCATTTATTTATGAAGTAAACCTAATAAATATTTTATTTTTTAAGAATCAATTTTTGCAATGTAGCATTAAACTTAAGAGCACAGACTTTAGAGCAGATATGTCAAACTCGTACGTCACGCAACATATCGGAACTTTTTCCCCATTGCCGGCAATGGAGTGGGCGCAGTTTCATCCTGACATGTCCGGCCTGCAGGTCGGCAGTTTGACACCCCTGCTTTAGAGGATTCAGTTTGGATAAGGGTTAAAATTTCCTTCTTTCACTGGTTGCACCTATGTTTATGTGATGATAGATTTCCTACGTGGCATTCATTACAATGTAATAGAATATTTGAGAATCCAATTGATTCTCAAGTTGCCATTTGTAGTTATTTGGAAGTCTTCAAAAACAACTGTTATAGGTTCTAAAATAACTCCCAAGATCAAAAAAATCACTTCTAAATACAGGTAAGTTAATACAGTTTTACTGATCAACCATGTAATGTCAAATTTACAAATTGTGCATGCAAAATGATAATTTACATGAATATATATAAATTATATACCAATTACAAATTCAGATTTTGCCTGTAACTGCCAAAATCCATTAAATGAGGGTCTGTAAATCAAGGCTTTATACTTGGCCTGATCAGTAATGCTTATATTCCTGGAATTCCTTTTTTTATCCAGGTATTAGAATTGATTCCTGAAGATGTTGGATTTAATATAGAAGTCAAATGGATCTGCCAGCAAAGGGTAAGAATCAATTTCTTAATATACAGTGTTCACATAAACCTTAAGTTTTATCTATTTCCTTTAAGTCAGTGGTTATATTATAGAGCAATAGTGTTGGAAGGTACTAAGACATTTCAATGTTTGTCTGTTACTAAAACCAATATATACACACACGAGCTTGTAGTTTGGTGTGAGGAAGATTTATTTTATTTATTTTATTTATTTTTATCACATTTATATACCGCCCTTTCCCGAAGGGCTCAGGGCGGTTTACAGGGTGATTAAAAAACAGAGATACAAAAGTTAAAAACAGATTTAAAAAAATTATATTCGTCCCTGCATAAGTAAAACCCCAGTTAAAATAAGATTAAAGCTAAAATTAGAATTCTCAGCCTGGGCCAGAGAGCTCAAAGAGCCAGGTCTTCAGGTCCCGTCGGAATGAACGGAGGTCGGGGCAGTCCTCAGCTCCACTGGCAGCTGGTTCCAAAGGGCAGGCACACCCACTGAGAAGGCCCTATCCCTGGGTGTCGTCCGCCGGCAATCTCTTACCGGTGGCACCCTGAGAAGACCCTCCCTGTGGGAGCGCACTGGACGAAGGGAGCTTGATGCCGGCAGCAGGTGTTCCCTCAGATATCCCGGACCCAAGCCATTTAGGGCTTTATAGGTCATCACCAGCACCTTGAATCTCACCCGGAGGGCAACTGGGAGCCAATGCAGCTCGCGGAGTAGAGGTGTTACATGGGAGTATCGGGAAACCCCCATCACAACTCGCGCGGCCGCATTCTGCACCAGCTGAAGCCTCCGAGTGGTCCTCAAGGGCAGCCCCATGTAGAGAGCGTTGCAGTAGTCTAAACGGGAGGTCACGAGCGCATGAGTGACTGTGCGTAGGGCATCTCGGTCCAGATAGGGTCGCAACTGGCGCACCAGGCGAACCTGGGCAAAAGCCCCCCTGGTCACGGCTCCTATATGGTCTTCAAAATTGAGTCGTGAATCCAGGAGGATTGCGAGCCCTATCAACGGGGGGTAACACCTCACCCCCCATCGTTAGAGATGGAATAGTCTGGTTGACCTGAGATGCCGATATGCACAGCCACTCAGTCTTGGCGGGATTGAGATGAAGCCTTTTTCTCCCCATCCAGACCTGGACCGCCTCCAGGCAACGGGACATCACGGCGAGGGCATCGCTGGGTTGGTTTGGGGTGGAAAGAAAAAGTTGGGTATCATCAGCGTACTGATGATACCCCACCCCGAAACCACGAATGATCTCACCCAGCAGCTTCATATAGATGTTGAACAGGAGGGGCGAGAGAACCGACCCCTGAGGAACTCCACAAATGAGAGGCCTCGGGGCGGATCTCTGCCCTCCCGTCAACACCGACTGCGAACGGCCCAGGAGATAGGAGGAGAACCACCGTAAAACGGTACCTCCCACTCCCAACCCCCTGAGACGCCGCAGTGGGATACCATGGTCGATGGTATCAAAAGCCGCTGAGAGATCTAATAGGACCAGGACAGAGGAACAACCCCTGTCCCGAGCCCTCCAGAGATCATTCACCAGCGCGACCAATGCCGTCTCCGTGCTGTATCCGGGCCTGAAACCCGATTGGTACGGGTCCAGATAATCAGTTTCCTCCAGGAACAGAGGAAGCTGATGCGCCACCACACTCTCAACAACCTTCGCCAAGAAGCAAAGGTTGGAGACTGGACGATAGTTATTTAAAACAGCTGGGTCCAGGGCAGGCTTCTTGAGGTGAGGTCTCACCACTGCCTCCTTCAAGGCGGCAGGGAAGACACCCTCTTTCAAAGAAGCAGTTATTACTGCCTGGAACCAGCCTCGTGTCTCCTCCCGTGCCGCATAAACTAGCCAGGAGGGGCACGGATCCAACAAACTGGTGGTGGTGCTCAGCCTCCCCATGATCCTGTCCACATCATCAGGGGAAACAGGATCGAACTCAGTCCAGATAACATGCTCAAGACCGTCCGATTCCGAGCTCAAGCAAAGAGATATAAGGTTCAGATGGGAGATCCCAGCTGGGCTGAGCTTCATGTATGATGGCAAAAGGTACTGTTTGGGTACTGTGAAGCAAGCGCATGATTTTTACAACAATGTTTTAAAAGTAACCCCATCAACACTTCTGGAAGCTGTAGAGGGATCTGGAGAAGGAGAATGTCAAGAGGATGAAGATGGACAGATGGACGAGAAGGGTACAGGAGGAGATCAAGCTGCAACTCTTTTGGATGATCTTAGAGAACAGAGGGTGACGCGTGCTGCCTTAAAACGCTCAAAAAAGACTAAAAAATAAGACCAGTAGAAATCTATGGAACTTCCACAATATACTTATAGTCAAGTGGTAGTTGGGTTTTTAAGAGTTTTGGGACGTTATGTATGGTAACAGAATTTTCAATTTGGAATTAATGGATAATTAACTATAGAGGAAGAGGAAGAAAGTTTTGTGGGTTAATGCGGGTTAATTTGTGTAAGAATTATCTATTATAGCCTATTTTGGCTAGAGAGGTTAATAGGGATAGGTGCTTGTGGTGTGTAAGTGAGAATATGTCTAGGTAATAGTGAATTGTGGAAGAACATAGATGGGAATGAAGTTAGTTTTCTTTTATTTTAGTTTATATATATTTAGTATTGTTAAGGATTGGCTTACTCTATATAAGCTAGAGAGTGATGGATTTTAGAGTTTATAATTGTTAGTATATGATTGTTTATGATTGCTTTTTAGATATATACCTTGTATTTTGCTCTGGGAAGTCGGGGGGGGAGGGGGGGAGGAGGGGAAGTAGAGGGGGGGGTAGGGGAGGGAGGAGGGAGAGGGGGAGGGGGGGAGATAGGGGGGAGGTAGGGAGGGGAGGAGGGAGGGGGAAGGGGGGTTTTTCAAAGGAAAATTGTATTTTAAAACTTTTCAATAAAAAAAAAAAAGACCGTCCGATTCCTCCATGTCAGACTCTGCCCAGTCAGAGTCCAGACCGGTCCGGATCTGAGCGATTTTGTCCGCCAGATGATGACTAAACTCCTCGGCTCGTCCCCGTAAGGGATCCTCCCTCACCTCCTGATTAAGGAGGGAGCGAGTTACCCTAAACAGGGCGGCCAGGCGATTATCTGCGGATGCGATGAGGGCAGCGAAGTAGTTAGACTTTGCCGTCCTTATCGCCTCAAGATAAGACCTTATAAAGGTTCTTAACTGCAATCGGTCAGATTCGGATCGGCTGGACCTCCAACCGCTCTCTAGACCCCGTCTCTGACACTTCATCTCCCGGAGCTCCGCAGAGAAGCACGGAGCCCAGCGAGATCTGCGCCGGGTCAGAGGTCGCAAGGGTACAACACAGTCAAGTGCCCCGGCGGCCGCCCTTTCCCAGGCATCCACCAGGGCATCGACTGGGCTGTGGGTAAGGGTGATGGGTATAGACCCAAGCGCCCTCTGGAACCGTTCTGGGTCCATTAGGCGCCTGGGGCGGAACCACCTGGTCGGTTCCGCAGCCCAGCGGCGGGGGGTGGCATAACGGAAGACCAGCCGCAGGAGATAATGATCTGACCATGACAGGGGAACAATGGTTGGTGAACCCCCTCCCAGATCATCCAACCACTGTCCAGACAGGAACACCAGGTCGAGAGTATGATCCCCCACATGAGTCGGGCCCTCAATAACTTGGGTCAGGCCCATGGCTATCATGGAGGCCATGAACTCCCGAGCTAACTCAGACGACCCTCCCAGTGAAGGCAGGCTGAAGTCACCCAGAACTATAAGCCTGGGGAACTCCACCGCCAACCCTGAGAGAGTGTCGAGCAGCTCGGGCAGGGCTGTTGCCACACAGCTGGGCGCCAGGTATGTGAGCAACAAGCCCAACTGAGCCCGAGGACCACATCTCAAGAGGAGGGATTCACTCCCGGCCATCTGGACAATGGTGGTCTCCCGCGGACATAAAGTCTCCCGGACAACCACCGCCACCCCACCACCCCTGCCCTGAGCCCGTGGCTGGTGTAGCACACGGAAACCTGGAGGGCATAACTCGGTCAGAGGAACCCCTCCCTCCGAGCCCAACCAAGTCTCCGTAATGCACACCAGATCCGCACATTCCTCCTCAATCAAATCATGAATGAGGGGAGCCTTGTTAACGAAGATATTCTTGTAAGATGAAAAAATGACTTGGAGATATGCCATCTGTCCGTGTTCCAGGTAAAAATTCAGCATTGGCTATTGACTAATTCCATACTACACAATGTTTATATAGAGAGAAAGGGAAATCTCCCAAATATTCATCTGCTGATTTGACCTTCAATTGTAAAATAACTATTCTATACTGTACAGTGAAACCTCTGTACAAGACCATTTTGTGGCAAGAAGTGTCTTTTATGACCAAATATTTATTAGGCTGATGAAATTCACTTCATATTGCTCTTATTTATGTTTTTTATATCATTTGCATTAGTATATATAATTTTACATAAACAAATGATGTAAATTGATGTAAGTGATACTAACATTTTGTCATTACCTAAATCTCATAAGTAACATTAATTGTCTGAACAAACCTTGAAAACAACTTCTCTAATATTTCAGGGTTAGAGCCTAAATGCAAATTTAGTCTCTTGTTCCTGAAGTCCATTAATTGGAGTTCCATTGAATTGAGATTTTGGTCCACTGATAACTTCAGTGAATGAGAGCCAAGTTATATATCAAAAGACATTGTCTAATCATGATCTAAATCCATGTCTCTCCATAAAACCTCATTAACCCTGTGGCTTTTATTTTTTGTAGGATGGTGTGTGGGATGGCAACCTTTCAACTTATTTTGACATGAACGTCTATCTAGATATAATTTTGAAGACTGTTCTGCTCAAAGCTGGAAAAAGGAGGATTATATTTTCTTCATTTGATGCAGATATATGCACAATGTGAGTTTAATGAAAATACTTTTAAGGGCCATTTCAATTAAGTAATTTTATCATAGAAATATTTTATATCAATAGAATGTAAAATAACTAGAAGATTCACATTCTCCCCCTCTTCCCCCAAATGCCAATAGAAAGAGACATGTGTCAACAATCCTTACATTACTATGCTTGAAATTTCTAAGCCAGGGAATAAGCGTATCTATTGCAGCATTGAGGATCCTAAATTAGTAGCCAGCCTGCCCAAAGATAATGGAGAATGTACTTCAGCAATTGTTGAAGGGCCATAAAATCCCCAGTTCCTATCCCTAAAGAAATTGAATTATTCTGAACCCCTCTTCTAAAATAAAAAGTATTTCCAAAATCCAGGAAAGTTACACATGTAGAAAATATTACCTAAATGTTTTTAAACAATGAAATCTTTATCTTTTTAAGAGCCCAAATAAAAATATTACAATAGACAAGTGGTATTTTAAACTGAATATTTCAAAAGAAACTCTTGTCAAAGGTAATGTTTCTACAGGTATAACTTTGCTGGATTTTGGTACTGGTTTTTTTATTAATATAAGAGAACTTCAAAATCACAATACTTTTTACTTGAGAAAAGGGATTCAGAATATTTCATATTCTTTACGAATTAGCAACTGGGGATTTTATGGCCTTCAACAATTGCTGGAGTACATTCCCCATTATCTTTGGTTAGGCAGGCTACTAAGGTGGCAGTCATAACTTCACTCTAATTTTCTTAATACTTGAACACTTTGTAAGATACTCCGTAGCCATTTTTATGTACTTAAGTGATATTAATTGTTCTAAATATTCTACATTGAGAAAAAAATGTTGTGTTATTAGAACCATACCGAAGATAATAAAAATGTTATCTTATTTTAATTTTCTAGGGTCAGACAAAAACAAAATAAGTATCCTATATTGTTCCTAACTCAAGGGAAATGTGATACTTACCCAGAACTCATGGATCTCAGATGCCGTACAACAGCGATTGCTACAAGTTTTGCACTCTTTGAAAATTTGCTGGTAAGTCATAAACCAATAAGACGATTTCATGGCAACTGTTTGGGATTTTTTTTCCCTGTCCATTGCTTGGACAGCACAGCAGTTTTGATCTCCAGATCTCCATTAAATACAGACCTAATCCTATTCTGCTGCATTTTAAAGCAACCACTCTCATAACCACTTCAGGGGGTTACAGATGAATATGTTTGTGTATTCTGAAGTGCTGCATAGACTGTTGACTATCATTTTTTCTCCTGAAAACTAAATACTGGAAGTGTACTGTAATGACTGCACAGTATCTTTATAAACATAATCACATGTAACATTTCTCATGCATTCAAATTGATCTTTGCATTGTACGTGTATTTAATGCTTCGTATTTCTTTTCCAGGGTATTAACGCACATGCTGAAGAGTTGCTGAAAACTCCATCGTATATTGACCATGCCATATCTAAAGGCTTAGTTGTCTTTTGCTGGGGAGACGAAGCAAACGACCCAGAGAACAGGAAGAAACTGAGGGAATACGGAGTTCATGGTCTGGTGTATGATAGGTATTACAACATCCTAACTATCACATGTAATTTATAGTGAACATTTAAACTGTTTGCATTTTTTGAGCTGGGCCCTATTATGACTGAACAGACTATAAATGGAAACAAATTTATTTCAGTATTTGTGTTCTTATTTAAGAATTAAGTTGATCAGTTGCATTTCTTCACCAGGTGATTGCTAATAAACTCAGGTGATCCAAATTACCCTCCATGCTTACATCTACTATGGCTCTTTATCCAGGCCTTCCGTGCGGGAGAATGAGAAATCTCACTTCATTGCACTTGCTATCTTATACCTTTGTTTTATTTTTTTTATTGATTTTATTATAATTTCTTTCTTTGATCATGGTGAACTGCCCAGAGTTATTGAAGAGTCTGACAGCATGCACATTTCATAAATTATTATTATTGTTGAGTGTTGGGCAGCATGAACGTTTAACAAGACATCATTATCATCCTGTTGCAGCCATGTCATCTGCACTTTCAGTTTTGAAACCAAATACTTAATATATAAGTCACTAATAGGAATGATGAACATACTTAATACAAAATAGTGTATGCAATTTTAACTGTATGCAAATGAGCAACCATCTTTGCCATGGTGTGAGTAGCGTATTGTAACAATTATACTTGCTTCAGGGTTCCCTGTTTAAAAGGAGGAAGGAAGAACGGATAAATGTACATGCACTTCTCATCACCAAACGTGCGGCAGATAGTCTGCATTTTATCTGCATCAGGCTGGTAATTAAATGAAACATTTGCCAAGGCCAAATTTATAGTTCTTTTCAATGTTGTATAAAATGATTTAGAAAGCAGCAGATCTAAAACATTTATTTCCAAATATGCATTTACATAGGACTAACTCCTAGCAACCCTGACTAATCTAGAAAAAAAAAGCTAAGCGGCATTAAAGCTGATTTGTACTTGGATGGGGGATTATCATGAATTCCTAAAGCAATAGATTATACTGGGAAGTCAAACAAATATTGCTGAATAAGTCATTTCTGCATTTTGGTCAGTAAATTACATGGGTGTGGTCATGTAGTCATCAGGAGTCAAGGGATTCTTTATATTTGTATATCTATATGGGACTCTAAATCCAGATCAGGTCATAGAAATTACTAGACTCTAAATCTATACCTTTTGGTAAGTATTTTCTCTGGATTCCCTTTCCAATACATCCAGCAACATGCAAAGCACTGTATGCATGAATCATTCCATGTCATTGAACAGTTAATTTCAGGCAGTCTATTTCTGTACTGAAACATGTGTTTGATCCATGTACAAAAACTTGTGTTCTGAGCCAAAGAGTTTTGAGTGGATTGAAGAAAGTGAGAAAAGGGCAAGGACATCAGTAATTAAGGGAAGGGAAGTTGAGAAGATGGGTATGGACTGTTTGAATAACCACAGCTGTCCATGAGCTTTTCTTTCATTTTGGCACTAGGACAAGATAAGGCACTGACTAGGACAATTAATTGGTGAGTGGAAAAGTACAAAGGCTGTGAAAAAGAAGGCGGGAACACAATGTACCAGCTTTACCCTGGTTGCAACTCAGAACAACCAGAATGGCTTAGGTGTTGATTCTGCGAAATTGCAGCCAATTCAGAACTGTTTGGCAAGTTTTCATTTCATGCACATCCCTACATTCTCTGAGGAAGATGCACTGAGGTTCATTGATAATAAATGATCAGTTACTTGGCTTTCATTATGTTGGTGAAGTATTTGAAAAAGTAGAACAGCTATTTCTGATTGCAACAAATTTCAAATAAAGTTTTTCATTTGCAGTCCCAAACCCAAATTTGAATTTTCATCATGCTAATGTATGTTGTGAATAACCACTTTATGTGGGGGAGGAGTGTTTACACTGCTTGCGAGGAGGGGGACAATAGCTGGCATTTGGCAAAAGGTGGAGGTGTACTAAACTTACAGGATGTTATGAATGTAATCAGTTTCAGAGAAAGATATCCCACGTGGCCTCACAGTTATGTCCCAAAAATCTAGTTGACCTTCAGCTTTCTAATTTCTGTTTTTTGAGCAGAATTTTCTCTATTTGAGATCAGGATAATAATGCTAAGGATATTCATTACATTCTTTTACTGAGCTGTTTTTATTTAAGGGTGTTTTTATTCCTTTGTAAATGATTCTGTCTTCCTCTGTGAAGAACAGTACAGAGACAGAACAATTCTATTTATCCGATTTGAGGTGTGGCTGTTGATGTGTCCTTCTGTGTGCTAATCGTTTGATCTTTATTTGGAAGGAACATTTTTAATTCTACAAAATAAACAGTCTGGTGCATTGTAGAATAGGCGTAGGCAAGATCATGGGTAAGAAGACTATAATGCCTTGCAAACTTTTGAGGATAGTGGAGGCAATGGGTCTGGAATGAATCAATCATTCTACAGAATAATCCATCTGTCAATCATTCTGGATGCCACAACATCTGCATCCCTGCCCTCTATATTGCTGTTCAGCTATTAAATACTCAAGACTTTAAATTTTAGCATACTTTTCCTGTGAGAATAGAAAACTAACCATCAGTCTTTTGGTTGACCAACCATTTAGTGCTTGTCCAAATGCAGTGGTTAACACTGACTCAAAGGCACACAAAAGTATAGCGTAAAATAGTGTTCAGATTTGGAAGACAAAACTAAATCATCTTATTAAGTATCACCATCCAGCAGTGATGTTCCTATCCATTGGTGTAAGATAAATAGGTAAGTCACCAAGTTATTCTGTATTATGTTAGTATTCCAAATTTATTTATTTATTATTTATTAATTTAATTTGTATACCGCCCTTCTCCCGAAGGACTCAGGGCGGTGAACAGGGCAATACATATTAAAAAACAAAATGTGGGTTATTATGCTGAAAGCACAATCCAGTTGATTATTAGCAAATTTATTTGAGTTTAGAATTGCTCCATAAGGATTCAGAAAAAGAATTGGCACATGTTAGAGCAGAGGTCTCCAACCTTTGGGGCACCAGGGCCGGGTTCCGTGGAAAGAGGTTTTTCCATGGACTGGAGAGGGGCCTGGTTACATGTACTACCTGCGTCCCCGCAGATGGAGCTTTGCTTGTTTGCGCGGTCCGGTTTCTGGCATGCCGTGGCCCAGTGCCAGTCCACAGACTGGGGTTTGGGGACCCCTGTGTTAGAGCACAGCAAGAAAAGAAATTTAAAGCCATACAAACAGCATATAACTAGTTCTTTTTTTAAAAAAAAAGCTAATTTGGAACACATTAGGACCAATAATTTACTTTTATTTATTTATTGTTGTTAGCTCCGAAGTCGTGTCCGACCCATCGCGACCCTATGGACAACGTTCCTCCAGGCCTTCCTGTCCTCTACCATCTTCTGGAGTCCATTTAAGCTCACGCCTACTGCTTCAGTGACTCCATCCAGCCACCTCATTCTCTGTCGTCCCCTTCTTCTCTTGCCCTCAATCTTTCCCAGCATTAGGCTCTTCTCCAGTGAGTCCTTCCTTCTCATTAGGTGGCCAAAGTATTTGAGTTTTAGCTTTAGGATCTGGCCTTCTAAAGAGCAGTCAGGGTTGATCTCCTCTAGGACTGACCGGTTTGATCGCCTGGCAGTCCAAGGGACTCGCAGGAGTCTTCTCCAGCACCATAGTTCAAAGGCCTCAATTCTTTGGCGCTCAGCCTTTTTTATGGTCCAACTTTCACTGCCATACATTGCAACTGGGAAGACCATAGCCTTGACTATACACGCTTTTGTTGACAGGGTGATGTCTCTGCTTTTTAGTGTGCTGTCTAGATTTGCCATGGCTTTCCTCCCGAGGAGCAAGCGTCTTTTAATTTCTTGGCTACAGTCCCCATCTGCAGTGAGCTTGGAGCCCAGGAAAATAAAATCTGTCACTACCTCCATTTCTTCCCCATCTATTTGCCAGGAATTGAGAGGGTCAGATGCCATGATCTTGATTTTTTAATGTTAAGTTTCAACCCAAGTTTTGCACTCTCCTTCTTCACCCGCAACAAGAGGCTCTTTAGTTCTTCTTCACTTTCTGCCATTAGAGTGGTATCATCTGCTTATCTTAGGTTGTTGATATTTCTTCCGGCAATCTTAATTCCAACTTTTGATTAATCTAGCCCTGCCTTTCTCATGATGTGCTCTGCATATAAGTTAAATAGGCAGGGCGACAGTATACAGCCTTGCCGGACTCCTTTCCCAATTTTGAACCAATCAGTGGTTCCGTGTCCAGTTCTCACTGTTGCTTCTTGGCCCACATATAGGTTTCTCAAGAGACAAATAAGATGGTCTGGTATGCCCATCTCTTTAAGAAGTTGCCACAGTTTGTTATGATCCACACAATCAAAGGCTTTAGCATAGTCAATGAAGCAGAAGTAGATGTTTTTCTGGAACTCTAGCTTTCTCCACGATCCAGCGTATGTTGGCAATTTGATCTCTAGTTCCTCTGCCTCTTCGAAATCCTGCCTGTACTTCTGGTAGTTCTCAATCCACATACCGCTGGAGTCTAGCTTGTAGGATTTTAAGCATAACTTTACTAGCATGAGAAATGAGTGCAATGGTGCGATAGTTTGAACATTTTTTGGCACTGCCTTTCTTTGGAATTGGAATGTAAACTGATCTTTTCCAATCCTGTGGCCACTGTTGAGTTTTCCAAATTTGCTGGCAAATTGAGTGTAGCACTTTTACTGCATCGTCTTTTAAGATTTTGAATAGCTCAGCTGGAATACTGTCACCTCCACTAGCTTTGTTGTTGCTCAGCTTTTCTAAGGCCCACTTCACTTCACATTCTAGGATGTCTGGCTCGAGGTCAGTGACCACCTTATTGTGATTATCAGGGACATTAAGCTCATTCTTGTATAGTTCATCTGTGTAATTTTGCCACCTCTTCTTAATCTCTTCTGCCTCTGTTAGGTCCCTGCCATTTTGGTCCTTTATCATGCCCATTTTTGCATTAAACGTTCCCATCATCTCTCCAATTTTCTTGAAAAGATCTCTGGTCCTCCCTATTCTATTGTTTTCTTCTATTTTTTTGCACTGTTCATTTAAATAATAAACCTTTATTGTCAAAATACAACATGTGTACATTGAGATTATCTGAGCCTCCCCCCGTGCTCTCTCCCCCCAACACATAGTGACAACAAACCCTCCATCCCACCACACTATGTGAACCAACTACACCACACACCGGCCTCCCATGTCAATTCTGCATAAGATTATGTCCCATTTAAAAGCCTAACAGCCCACGGATAAAAGCTATTTTTCAGCCTGTTGGTACGGCTGGCTATATTCCTATATCTCCTACCGGATGGTAGGAGAGTAAAGAGATACCGTCCAGGGTGTGAGTCGTCCCTGAGAATCTTCCTCACTCTTCCAAGGCAATGAGCCCTGGCGATGTCATCCAGTGGTGTCAGGGAACAGCCCACAATGTCTTGTGCTGTGCTCACTACCCTCTGTAATACTTTCCTATCCGCGGCTGTCAGACCAGCATACCAAACCACAATACCATACGAGAGGACGCTCTCTATAGTAGACCGGTAAAAGAGGGTCATTAGCCGTTGTTCTACCCTGTTCTTCCGCAAGACCCCAAGAAAGTGAAGCCTCTGTTGGGCCTTTCTAGCCACCTGGGTTGTGTTAACTTTCCAGGTCAGATCTTCACAGAGGTAGACTCCCAGAAATTTAAAGGAGGAAACTCTCTACACAGTTCTCTCCGATGTAAAGTGGGGCAGGTTCCTCCTTTTTTCTCCGGAAGTCTAACACCATCTCTTTCGTCTTGCCGATGTTTAGGTGCAAGTTGTTGTTACTACACCATATGGATAGTTTTTGTACCTCCGCCCTATATGCTGTCTCATCCCCACCTGTAATAAGACCCACCACTGTTGTATCATCTGCAAACTTGATTATCGCAGTGGATGGGTCAGATGATACACAATCATAAGTGTATAAAGAGTAGAGGTAGGGGCTAAGCACACAGCCCTGTGGCGTGCCGGTGCAAAGCTTCAGGGCGGTGGACATAGCAGAGCCGACCCTCACTGTTTGCAACCGATCCCTAAGAAAGTCTTGAATCCAATTGCAGATGGCGGGGGAGAATTTCAAGTCAGTCAGCTTCTCGATGAGAATGCTCGGCAAAATGGTGTTGAAAGCCGAGCTGTAGTCAACAAAAAGCATCCTGACGTAACTTCCAGGCTTCTCGAGATGACTTGCTACAGAATGTAAAGCAGTAGCTATGGCATCATCTGTCGACCTATTTCCCCTGTAGGCAAATTAATGTTTATCAAAGTCCAGTGGGAGGCATGCCCTAAGATGTTGGAGAACCAATCTTTCGAAGCATTTCATGACTACAGACGTTAATGCAATAGGTCTGTAGTCATTCAGGCACTCAACTGCAGTTTTCTTGGGGACTGGGACAATGGTAGCTGCTTTCAAGCACGATGGTACACATGCCGTTTGCAAGGAGATGTTAAAAATCCTTGTCAGGACCCCTGCTAATTGATCGGCACAATTCCTGACCACTATCCCCAGCACCCCATCTGGGCCTGCGGCTTTGCTGGGATTCACAGCCTTCAATACAGCTCTCACTTGGTGTTCACACAGGGTGAGTGGCTGAGAGTCAGAAGGCCGGCCAGCAAAGGCTACGGGGTCTGGTCTTTTAACCTCGTAGCGGGCAAAGAAGATATTCAGCTCCTCAGCCAACGAGGCATCGGTGTTTGCCATGCTCCTCGTGCTGCCCTTATAGTTGGTTAAGTGCTGCAGTCCCTGCCATACTTTCCTCGGATTGTTGTTTGCTAAATGGTTCTCCACCTTTTGTTTGTATTGTTGTTTTGCCATCCTAATGCCTCTTCTGAGATTTGCCCTGGCCTCTCTGTATCTGTCCCTGTCCCCCGCCTTAAAGGCAGAATCCCAGGCTCTCAGGAGTGTTTGTATCTCTGCAGTCATCCAGGGTTTACAGTTCCCGTAAACTCTAATTCACTTATCCGTTGTTACACTATCAGTGCATGTTCTAATATAAGAAGAGTACGGCATCTGTATATGAATTTAGATCTTGTTCTTCAAATATACTCCAGTCATTGGTTTCAAAGCAGTCCTGCAACTGACTGAGAGCACCCACTGGCCAGATTCTGACCCTTTTTGTGACTGCCTGAGTCCTTTTCCTGAGAGGAACATACTTTGGGCACAACAGGAGTGAAAGATGGTCAGATGTACCCAGGTGGGGGAGAGGGAAAGCTCTGTATGCCTGTTTCAGATTGGAATACACATGGTCCAAAGTGTTCTTCCCTCTGGTGGAAACTTGAACATACTGTACAAACTTAGGGAGAACTGTCTTCAGACAAGCTTGATTGAAGTCCCCAGCCACGACAAGAGCGCCCTCTGGGTGAGTTTGCTGCTGCCTGGTGATGACGTCATTTAAGAAGGCATTCTTATCTCTTCTAGCTATTCTCTAGAATTCTGCATTCAATTGGGCGTATCTTTCTTTTTCTCCCTTGCCTTTTGCTTCCCTCCTTTCCTCAGCTATTTGCAAAGCTTCCTCAGACAGCCATTTTGCTTTCTTGCATTTCTTTTTCTTTGGGATGGTTTTGGTTGCTACCTGTTGTACAATGTTGCAAACCTCTGTCCATAGTTCTTCAGGCACTCTGTCTATCAGATCTAATTCCTTAAATCTATTTGTCACCTCTACTGTATATTCAACAGGGATATGATTTAATTCATACCTGAGTGGCCTAGTGCTTTTCCCTACTTTCTTCAGTTTAAGCCTAAACTTTGCAACAAGAAGCTCATGGTCTGAGCCACAGTCAGCTCCTGGTCTTGTTTTTACCGACTGTATAGAGCTTCTCCATCTTTGGC